>NC_134802.1:54670042-54742542 GCF_046742065.1 Oratosquilla oratoria | reverse complement strand
ATCAAACAATCATTCTCCACTCACCCCTATCTTCTGTCTTCTCCCTTCCTTTCTCAACAGACTTTCCCCTCTTTCCCAATACCTCTTTTACCCCATCCTAGTGTAGGGCTTATGGTCTCTTGCTGTCTCCTTATGTTCTTATCCTTGGTCTGCACCTCATGCTCACTCCTACTTCTGCCTTCCACACCTCTTTACTAATCTTTCTTAACTCATTCTTTCCATGTGTCCAGACCATCCCAATACTCTTTCATCAACCTTTTCTCCCTACTCCCTTTCCAAACAATACTAGAAAGAAAATTTCCAATATCATTCATCACATTGAAAAACGAGTTAAGCTGTTCTTACCTGCATGTTGAACCATTTTGTTTACCTTCTTGATAGTCTCGGTCTACATACAACTCCCCAAAGTAAAGGTCATCAGTTTTACGTTGAGAGATGGTCAACCTAAATAATAACCAAAATAAAATGCCCTCTTAGTTATATCCTAATAAAAATACAACAAATACATCAATAAACTTAATATGAATACCTTATGTACTATCAGTCCATGGAAAAAATACACTGATCTTGGGTGTAATTTGCCCACCAACTGCATTCCACATATGCATACATAGAGTACATACATACATATATATATATATATATATTTATTTTGAAAGGCCCTTTTCCCTTTTAACCTCTTCGGTATGATGACACCTACATAGGTGTCGTGAGGTATAAGTGGGTAGACAAGAATTCTGGCATCGGCATCTTGATTATATCTATTTTATTGTAGTTGTATACGAGTTACCCCTAGATTTGGTGAACTGGTTTGATCACATTTTCTGTGTTTATTATTACTCAGAGTTAAACAGAATGAGTAATACAGCAGTGACTTTATATTTTATAATGTGAGTAGAGTGATGCATCGTATATATGGCAGCCAATGCTGCGCCCGAGAATCTAACTCATATCAAAGTGATTAAGGGTGGTAACAAAATAATAATTCATGATGATAAAAATAATACACATACATATGTGCACTAAAAACCCACTATTATTTGGATTTAAGAAAAGAAGGAAATTACGAAATTCCGTATATTTCGATCACTTGCTGTGATCTTCTTCAAGCGGAATACGTATTCTGCTTGAAGAGGATCACAGCAAGTGATCGAAATATACGGAATTTCGTTATTTCCTTCTTTTCTTAAATCCAAATAATAGTGGGTTTTTAGTGCACATACATATGTATACCAAGGGCTTTTTCCCCCTTACAAGGGAGGTAGCCAAAGTCAAAGACATAAATCCACTTCTACCCATTTCACCCCTACATACTCCACTCCTATTCACCCCTCCTCTCTTCCTCTTTTCTTGGCTCCGCCTGGATAATGGGTCATCCCTCCATCTCACCCACTGCCCTGGGTCAAAAGCAATGTAGCAAGACACAGCACATCCACAAGGCCACTTCATTTAATCAGTGACTCCCACTCTCCATTCCCTCATGTAGAAAAAGAGAAGATAGGGAGAAATCCCTTCAGGCTGCATCAAAATATCATTCACACATACTCCCTCTCCCCCCATCCCCCACCCACCTGCTTCCATGCATCACAGCATCATGCATACACAACCATTCTCCACTCACCCCTATCTTTTGTTTTCTCCCTTCCTTCCTCAACAGACATTCCCTTTTTTCCCAATGCCCCTTTTACCCCATCCATCCATCTCTTAATAATAATAATTTCAACATCAGCTTAGAGTAGCACGAGAAGGGGTGAAGTCACTGACCACCAGCCCTTTTTGTGTGAAAAGCTGAAGGAGATACTGTCAAAGTTATTAAAGAGAAATCCTGGCCTTGGTATGGTCACTGAATGTTAACACCTCAGGACTGCACTTTCAAACAAAGAAAAGGGTATTGACAGATTATGCAGAACACAACAAAAGGATTCTCTCTGAAATCTATCTCACAAGTCCACCACTTACAGGTACCTGTTATTGGTCCCTGGGTTGCTCATATTTACAGACATAGGCACCCTGTACTGGATGAACAAAACATTACACAACTTATTTTTAAGTAGTAAGATCCTCTGTAGATATACATATGCTCTTACACTAAGCCCCCATTCCAATTATTCATTTCTGTAAGCTATCTACTTTCTTTTATTACCTATATAATATCTTCCACTCCTGAATATATTCAGATGGGTAGACCTCGATTTGAAGAGTTAAATTTATCCTTCATGCATTATTCACTATATATTTTTTGGTCTGATTAAATTTGCATCTTTTCATTCAGTCTAAACATCCCTCATATTGATGGGGGAATATATGAAAACACACTAAGTATTCTAATGTTGATTTCTTACTTTGTAAGATAAATTCTGCCTTGTCCCCACTCTGTTTCAAGAACATATTCTTCAATGAATACCAGTGAGTTGTCACTGACATCCCGAGGCTTTTCATAGGCTCTTGCAACCTTCATGACATCAATATTCTCAGGGACAGCAAGCTTTGGCACTTCTTCTGTTACCATGGGAATGAGCTGTTGGAGAACCATACACAGTATGAAACTAATTAATATATCAATACATACATATATACACCAAAAAGCCTTTATCCCCTTATAAAAGGAGTGGCTGAGTCAAAATATAAACCTACCCTACACCCATCCTAAAACCCACTCAGTGTCCCTTCCATCTTAACTCCTCATGGATGAAGGGTACTCCCTGTCCCATGCCACATTGCTTGGGTCAGTAATAATGCAGCAGGACACAGAACTTTCACAGTGAGACCCAACAGTCCAAGTTGATTTCCTTCCACTACTTCATTACATGGTGACCCTCCCCATCTTATCCATCTGGGAAATTTACAGAGCGGACAAGAAGAATCCTTTTCAGGCGGTCATTTCCTCATCCATTTATAACCACACTTTTCAATCTTATCTTTTGCCCTCTCTATCCCTTGCTCGATAGACTTTCCTCTTGCATCCCCTTAACCTCATTCCCAACCCTTACAAACCTCTACTACTCATACAAAAACTTAATTCTCCTTGCCCCTATGCCATACACCAACAACACATCTTATCATGCCTTCATCAACCCTGTTATGTTCTTCTCTAAATAAACAAAAGGTCACAAGACATGCATACCTTTTGCCAAAACATTCTCATATATCTTACTTTAGAAATTTGATCTATGCACCCTCTTTTCTGAAACCCACAATGCTCTTGCCTATTAATCCCTCTAATCCTGTGATTATATTAAACCACATCAAGAACATATCTAAATAACAACATATTCTACCAGTACATATGAAAAATATCATGATCTTAGAATTACTTAGAAACCTTCTTTAAAACTACACTCTATGAAATAATACACTGTTCTATACAGTCAAACTATAAAGTGTTATATACACATTAAAACATTAAATATCCTGAATAGCTTACAGGTTTGGACACAGTTTTTGCAAGATGTCTTTTATCTTTCTTCTCCATTCTTTCTAAGAAATTATATAACCTTAGGGACTTTGGAGCAGGTGCTTCTTCAAATTTCTTCTGTCTATTGAGAGCAACCTGTAAAAAAAATAGTAAAGAATTAGTAGTTACAGTGAAAAGGCAGATAACTGTTTAATGTGTATCAAAAGGAATGAAGTGTACAGTAGGATTGGAAGGATGCATGTAAAATTTCACTATACCAGGGGAAAGGGGATAACTAAGAACAAAGTAGTTTTAGCGAGATCACTATATTAAGTGTAGTTGGTAAGGTGTAGAAGTTGGTGCTGAGACAATTAGGGGAGGGGAATAGAGTAAGTAATTGGGGATGATTGGTACGGGTTTAGGAGAAGAAGAGGGTGTATAGATAACATTTTTATAATAAGTTTTTAGCAAAAGATAAGGCTGTCTTCTAGGCTTTGATAAATTTGAAGAAGGCATATCACAGGGCTGACAAAGAGGTGTTATGGAATGTGTTGTGGTTGTATGGGATAGGGAGAATTTTGCTGAAGGTAGTTAAACATTTTTACACAAATAGTAGAACTTATGAGAGGGTCGAGAATGGAGAAAGTGGATAGTATGAGGTAAGGGTGGCATTGTGAAAAGGTTGTGTAATACCACCATGGTTGTTCAACATGTAATTTACATGGATGGGATGGCAAGGGAGGTAAATATAAGGGTGCTGGGCAGGGGTTTACAGTTGGTGTGTGAGAGTGGAGGTATGTGGGACATTAGCCAGTTTAAAGAGTATGATAAGTGTAATCAGGATGCATACAGTAAAAAATGTGGATTTGTGGCAGAGTAGGGGGTGGAAACAGAGCTGGCAGATAAGGTTGAGCAACGACTGCTGAGATATAAGATGAATGTCTGTTGAGGAAATAAGGGAGAGGGCAAAATATAGGTATGATGGTGGGTGGTTACAAATCAGTGAGAAAATTATAAAGTTCACAGAGGTGTCTTCTTGACTGCTTTGTACATTTCTTGAGTGGATGACAGTGGGTGTTACCATGTAATAAAGTGGTAGGAATAAACTAGTTTTAACTGTTGGGACCTGTTGTGGATATACTATGTCTTGCTGCATTACCTATGACCCTAAATGTGCAATAGGGGACACGGAGAACCCGTCATTCAGAGGGCTCTTAGATAGTAGAGATAACAAGTGTGTTTCTGGATAAATGTAGGGTCACTAGTGTATGCTTTGACTTAGCTACCCTCCTTGTAAGAGGGAAAGAGACTTTACTTTTGGTATGTGTATGTGTATGAAAATGATGAAGAAAAATTTACAAACCTGACTGAATCTTCTCGCTGCCCTTTTGATAGGTAGAGTTGAAAATTTGTATTTTCGTTGATGGAGTTTATTATTTACAACTGCTACAATTGGGGATGGGGACAGGTTGAGGGGAGGTGCAGTCCTCTTGACAATTTCTGCCTCAAGGAGAAGACGTTCCTCAGATGTCCAGTCCTTGTCCTGTGTCATGGCAGCAACATCTGCTGCCAATGTCTGTTGACAGAGATGTAGGGCAAATTTGTTCACTATTTCTAAATAATAGCAAATTATCTACATACATCCCAGAATGAGAGAGACATATGGAATATGTTCTCATTTAATGACATTCAATTTTTTGGTGTTTTCATTCTTAAATCATCAATAAGTGGAGTGCAAACATTTCCTTACCACCATAACTTGATTTGTTATTACAATGAATCTAGCCTTGTATGAGATGCTGTCTACATAAATTTTTCAGAGTAAATACTTTAGCAACTTTAGTAATACCAGCAGAACAGAGTTGCCCAGCATTTTTTAACGACTGGAGACAACTCTACTCACAAAAGAATGATGATCACTTTTAACTTCTATTAACCCTCTAAACCTCTCCTCCATCCCTCAGTGACTCCCCACCTCCTTGGTATAATATCATCCCCAACAACAGGAGTATTGCTAATTGACAATGAAACACAAGTCTGAATTTGGCACACCACAGTCAATCCCTCTGTCTGCTTTTGATGTTTCCCTAACCAAACCTTATTCTGATCTCCATTAACTTGTATCATAAACCAGACTTGCCCTTTCACTACAAGTCTAGGTGAAGGCAGGCCATGCACGTGACACAAGATAATGCAGCCTTGGCTCTATACTTTCCCCTGAGGTTACACACTAGGGTGAACACTGTCCATAGTACAGTGTGACAACCTTAAACTCATCATGGCAGAAAAAAACTATGCTCAGATTCAACTAATTGGCATGCTAGTCTCAAACAATAGAACTACATGAAACCACATAAAAAGCAGTTGGGTACATACCTGATTAGTTGGACTAAGGAGGACATATTTGGTGTCATAAGATGAATCTATAGTTCTTCTATAATCTCTAATTTCAGCAATAACACAGCCAGAATGATATATATCAATGTTACTCTCATCTAATAAATCTAACAACATTGGAGGCAGCTGTTCATTATCTGCAAAAGAAATAATGCTACATAAGTACCTTTATTTTGAAAGAGTATTAAGATGGTTTGGACACATGGAAAGAATGAGTGAAGAAAGATTAGTAAAAGGGGAGTGGAAGGCAGAGGTGGATGGAGTGAACACGAGGGGATGACCAAGGATGAGATGGATGGATGGGGTGAAAGGGGCATTGAGCATGAGAGGGATGTCTGTTGAGTAGGGAAGGAAGAAGGCAAGAGATAGGGGTGAGTGGAGAACAGCTGTGTATAGATGATACTGTGATGCAAGAAGAGAGTGGATGGTGGATGGGGAGGGTTAGGGAGTGGATATGTGTGAATATTTTGACACAGCCTGAAGGGATTTCCCCCCATCTGCTATTTATTCTGCATGAGGGAGCAGAGAGGGGGGTCACCAATTATGTGAAGCAGCCTTGCTGTGCATGTGTTGTGTCTTGCTGCATTGTCTCTGACCCTGGGCAGTGGCTGGGATACAGGGATGACTCATCATCCATGAGGAGCTAAGATGACAGGGAGGAAAGGGTGGTGGATGGCAGTTGAACGGGTGGAGGGTGGGTATGTGCTTTTTGGATTTGGCTATCCTTGGTAAGGGGGAAAAAGCCTTTGGTATATAGATAACTACCTACTTTATCTTCTGTATGGATAATAACTCTATCATTCAACTGAAATGTTTAGGTGTGAAATGAAATCTACTTACTATAATAAAGTAGCAGCTTCTGTCTGTCTGTTCACAAACTCCTCCTAGGGTTTTTGGAGATAGACCCCCATAACCAAATATATTTTGATACCCTATCACTCCAGGTACTTGGATAACTATATTTCATTTCCAAAAAAAATATTATTTTAGCTAGGGTTAAGGGTTAAAGGGGTATGGTGGGGTCACACGCCACTACTGTAGTGTCCCCTTAAAACGATTGGCATTTTGTGACAAAAATTACTATGATCAAACAAACCATTGTATGTGTTCATAAATATTATTTATTTGTGAAATTAATGTTGCCACAAACTATGATAGCCTTTGTAAAGAGAAAGCATGTAAATGTAAAAGGATTGTATAATTTTAATTTTTTTTTTTTTTTTTTTTTTTTTTTACTTTTTTTGGCAGGTGGTACTCAAATTCAAAGATAATGAAAGGTTAGTTCAATTCTTTTCTTATGGTCGAATATATTTTATTTCCAAAGGGCATCTCCCTCCTCAAATTGATTTTTTCTTTCTTTCTTAACGTTTTATTTGTGTTACCTTTTCCATTGAGTTATATTGATACATGTAACTTTTCTCCACAAATTATATCAAAATTAAAATGATCACCATTTGCCCGCAGCAACACATGGGTAATTTGGCTAGTCAGTATATATAAATCAAGAAACAAACTAGTACAAAATAAAAACTTTATTGAGAGTCTACAAAAGACCCCTTGGTGACTTTTGAGCTCAACCAGTAGCCAAGGCCAGATTCCTTGAAACTGCAGGTCTCCTGTATTTGTTGCTACAAGAATACAGGAGGGCAGGGCTTTTGGCCCTTCAGCATCTCACATTTGCCAAAATAAAATCAGCAAAAGGCATTAGATATTATGAGGTCAATCAGCGTAATAAAACCCAGGATTAACCAGACCAAATTCTGGGATGATTTTCAAAGGTAAGTAGCTAATCCATACAAGGAAATGAATGGTATAAGTAAAAAAAACATTAATTCCCATATAGATCAGTAAACAAGTGAAAAAGTTACCAAAAAAGAAGTGTGCACAGCCCATAGTCACACTCCTATAGTACATGATGGTATATGCACAAATATATAAAATCACAGAAATTGCATAATGCACATAGATCATACATTAACACGCATCTAAGATCAAACTTATTCTAATTCACTCAAGAAATACTTGAATGACTAATGTATTAGAAAACACTCACCAATAAAACTTAGGAAATCCTCTTCTTCATATGATAGTTTAATAGTTTCAGTTTCAAGTCCTGATGACATTTTCACAGCAAGAGAATAACCCTCATTACCTCGGTACAAGTTTACAATTAAACAATTCTGACCCTCTTTTTTCACCATTTTTTCTAAAAGTTTGTGAGTCAAGCTAATACTCTGAAAAGAAAATGAAGATTATTTATGAATTTACCAATTTTGGGCATTTCAAGTATGATGACAAAATGATCAGTTTTAATTAAACAAATTGGTTCAGTTAAGAAATAAATCTACAAACATAAGTTACCTTAAGCCTAGGATTTTTTGCTGCCTCCTCAGCATATATTGCTGCCAATTTCCGAAGCAAGGGCTGACCCTGGAGAACACTACAACTTCCTTGCACCAAAGCTTCATGACTTTGTTCAATCAGAAACTGTAAGTAAATTAGCATCCTTATCAATATAAAGTTTATCAACTACTGGATATTCTAATTATATATATATATATATATTTACCATGGGCTTTTCCCCCTTACAAGGGAGGTACCAAAGTCAAAAGACATAATTCCACTCCCACTAATTTCATCCCCACCTTCTCCACTCCCATTCACCAGCCCTCCCTTTTTCCTTGACTCCTCCTGGATAATGTTCTCCATCTACTTACATAAAAATCCTATTCACTAGGAAAATGTTGTATCGGTCCCAATTTCTTAAAAATACCATGACCTTTTCTCTTTACAAAGGTGGGGGGTCATCCAAAGGCATGCACACACACCCTACATCCACACAATACCCATTTGTCACCCTTCCCATCTTAATATGTCATAGGTGAAGGATTATCTTTGCCCCCTTGACACAGTGCAGCTCTTCTGTCCATCTTGCAGGACCACCACAAACAGGTACCTTGCACTGGTTCCTACAGTTTAGAAATGATAGAATGGATGCCTCCCATCATTATTCATCAATAACATTACTCTAGGCAACCATGAATCAAAGAAACATCAAATAGTTAAATTGAATGGCTACACACTTCTACTGGAAAAGAACCTTTAGCCCAAACATCAGAGCCTTGACAATGAAAATTAACAACAAAATAATCATACAAAGATCAGTGACAAGCTCTGGCTTTCAACAGCAGGAAACTAATTACTGTCTACAGTTATATATATATATTAAATATATATATATATATGCAATAGTAATCACATAAAACACGTGAATAAAGATATTTTGCTTGAAACCACGAGGAAATCAAAGATCGGAATACTGAACGTTTTTGTCTATTTAAAACATTTTCAAAGTACTGTACATAGTATCACAATAAAGTATAGCTTAAATACAATAGTTTAGAGAACAGGAGAGGTCACTCAACATAAATACATAAGGATTGTATAAAAGTTCAGTATTCCGATCTTCGATTTCCTCATGGTTTCAAGCAAAACATATATATATATACATACACACACACATATATATATATATACACATACACATATATACAGTATACACTAAGATCAATGGCAAGCTCTGGCTTTTGACAGCAGAAGAAAATTAATCAATGTCTACACTTCCACAGTATGGTTCCCAACAGTCATCCTAAAATGCATACAGTAATTCGCAAAGGCCTCCAATTGCATGAAATAAATACCTATATGGTTGGAATTGATTTCAAAGTGATTGTATACTGCAGATAAATGTTTTTACTAGTTTCATGAACTTTGGGCCATGAACAATGAAGTTATCTGCACATGAATTATTAATTTGTAGTGTCCAGCAATCTGCAATCTTTCTTTCAATTCCCTGACAATAATAAGACAAAAGCTCACACCTTTAATGAAAAAATACAAAAGCTCACTTTTTTCAAACACCAAATATCTGATATACAGAAATATGGCATACTGTTTCATATTGTTGTTATTTGTTATCACAGTTTTTCTCACATATCACACCTCATTTTATACCTCTCAACAGTTAATCCTATAGAGTTGTTCCCACCTTCCTCAGTTCAAGCAGTTCCTAAGTTAGTGGGTGATAAGTGATATTTCTAATCTTATGTAGCCAATATGTGATAAATGTATGATACATGATATATTACTTGTGATAAAAGATAAAACTCCCTTGTGATATTTCTACATGTAATATGTGTATATATGTAATGTGATATACAGATGAACCTGGAAACAACAGACTAAGAGGGTGGTACTACTGGTGTGTGTTGAATGTAACAAATATAGAGGGTCATACTGATTACCAACAACTACGAAAATATTGTTTTTAGTCAATATTGTCAAAAATGAATTACCATAATGCTTGTTTTTGTAGTGAAATTATACATGCTACTTGTCGGTCATTTTGAGTTATATGTCAGTCCAAAAATGTTATTTGTCGGTTGACTGGTAAGCGTCAGCTGTCTGGGATAGGGCTTGTCAGCAAAGTAAAATATATTTCTACATGCATGATGTAGCAGAAATAATTTTCACCAAATATATATATAATTTATATGCTGCTTGTTGTCATTTTGAGTTACTTGTCTGTAATTGTTGATTTTTAGTATAACCATATCTCAATAGTAACATAGTGTCCTGACAGCGTCTTGAAGTGGTTAAAAGAGTCATTACCAAGTTTGATTTTTTTAGACTTTACCAAAACAAGTGATCTGATCTATAATAGTTACAATGCCAAAGAAAATAAAATCCTTGTTAGTATCCTACTGGGTACTGTACCTCATTGGTGGCTTTGGGAGCTGTGTACAACAGAAGATATTAGATAGCAGATGGCAGTCAATTTCCATCCCAGAGTATTATCTCATACCTGGTTATGGCTCTTTTGAAGCACTGTGATGATACAATGGAAGTGTGTAGGACTCACATCTCAGGGACCCTTAATCAAAACTTCACAATAGCCAAGTCTGATTATATTCACAATAATTTTCTCCCAATTCTCACTACCATGCCTTTGATATATAGGCTGAAAGATGTGATTATCACAAGTGAGCCCCACAAGTTTTGGGTTTTTGTCCAATGCAAAGAGATGGCCATTCAATTTTACTGTTGGGTGTTTGATATATGGTTGTAAGGGTACATGTGAGTAATGTCAGTGATGATTTCTGAGAAGATACCTTTATTTTACTTTGTCTTAGCCATTATTCGAGTTTGTCTAAGCATGTCTGGTTCTTCCAAGCACCTGTTTTGTTCTTGGATATTATTGTTAGTTCATCATCATAGGTAAGTGTTTTGGTGTTATACTCTGGGTTTTGTGTGGGGAGATCACTTGTGATGAGATTGAATATTGCAGGTGAGAATATTGCACCTTGGGGGAATTCCAATAAACAACCTTTTGATCCTATATAATTGGTTGCTTTGGGACACTGCATTCTTTTCCAGGTTACAAGTTTAACTATTTCTTGTCATTAGGTTTGTCTCAATTATCTTCTCTTAATAGTATGAGTGTGAGAACTTTGTTAAATGCCTTATTCATTTATTTTGTATAATTTTGTCCATCTAAAGACACAGCTGATGCGAGACTCCACAGTCTCCAGGCAGCTCCACATCTCATAAGTTATTCCTTGATGATTGGAGTGTATTAATTGTGTGGCTGACATATTATGGAGTATGGGGCTGGTCAGGCACTGTTTGTAGCCACTTGTCCGGCTGCTTTTTGAAGCTATTTGGTGTGATTCCAGTCAGGTTTCTTATCTTTAATGAGCAGAATTAAAGAGGTGTGTCCCTGTGTATGTGAAGCCATGGTGCACTATGGTCTTAACTCTGGGACAGGTCTTCAGCTCTCCAGATGTGGCATAGTTGGCCCCATCAAAGGTTGTTAACATGTAAGCCGATATTTGGCACCATCTGTTCCAGTGTTCTCCACATGTATATGATGGCGTATCATTCATGTTGTCTCTGTCTTCTCCATTCCTTCCTCAATAGACATACCTCTCTTTCCCAATGTCCCTTTCTCCATCCATCCACCTCATCCTTGGTTGGCCCCTCATGTTCACTCCCTCCACACCTCTTTTACTAATCTTTCTTCACTCATACTTTCCATGTGTCCAAACAACCCCAATATTCTTTCATCAACCTTATCTCCCAACTCCCATTTCATCTCCACTCTCTTCCTCACCTCCTTGTTTCTCACTCTATACAGTCTAGTAACCCCTACCATACCTATCATAGGAGGGCCAACATATAAATTTTTAGTCAATTTTCAAAAGTGCACATCTACACAATTTAGCATTAGAAAATTAAATATTAATTTTGTAAATTATAATACATACATACATATACCAAGGTTTTTTTCCCCTTACAAGGGAGGTAGCCAAAAAGGAAAAGGCATAAAATCATTCCCACCCATTCCATCCCTAAATACATTCCACCCTCCCTCTCATCTTAGCACCTCCTGGATGATGGGTCATCCCTGCACCTTGTCCACTGCCCTGGGTCAGAAGCAGTGTCACAAGACACAGCACATCCACAGCAAGGCCGCTTCATTAAATCGGCGACACCCCCTCTCCGTCCCCCCATGCATAAAAGGAGAAGACAGGGAGAAAATCCCTTCGGGCTGCGTCAAATTTTGCTCACACATACTACCCCACCCCCCATCCCACCTCATGCATCACATCATCCATATACAACCACATTCACCCGTCTTCTGTCCTCTCCCAGCCTTCCTCAACAGACATTCCCCTCTTCCCCAAAGCCCCCTTCACCCCATCCATCCACCTCATCCTAGGACGTCCCCTCATGTTCATTCCCTCCACATCTGCCTTCCATACCTCTTTTACTAGTCTTTCTTCATTCGTTCTTTCCATGTGTCCAAACCATCCTAATACTCTTTCATCAACCCTATCTCCCACGTAATAATTTTTTCTCGGCAGAAATCAATAACAGAGAAGGTTGCTAAAAGCAATACACTTACATAGTCGCTGGGGCTGCTTGCGATGCCATCTTTGTTTTGACAGATGTAGCGGTTGAAGAAATTAAAGTATGATAAATTCATCAATTCTAACTTAACCTAACCTAACCTGCATTTAGTAATGTGATACCTGTAATTCTATATGGCATCAGGGTCATTGTTGCTGTCATCGTCATCAGGGATGTTGACGGCCAGTTTTGGTATACAGGAGTTGCATAGCTTTAAGAAATGTATGAATCTCTGCTCCATAGGACTGTTTTAAAGATATGTACTGTGCAAGGTACTGATAGAAGTATTGAGGGCATATTCCAGATCCTATGGTCCCAGCTTCATTGAGCAGTGTATTGGCTTTTAGCAGGACTGGAAAAACAATATGGCATCTCGACCCTATGATTGCAGCTTCGATTGATAGCGAATTTGCTTTTACCATTTTTTTATTAATCACTCAAGAAAAATGTATATTATGAGGATGTATTATAATTTACAAAATTAAATTTAATTTTCTAATGCTCTATCAAATAGGTGTGCACTCCCCCCCCCCCAAAAAAAAAAAAAAAAAAAAAAATTATAGGTGTCAAACAAGTGTATGGATTGACTTAGCCACCTCCCTTGCATGAAGGAAGACTTGGTATATATATTTTTAGTATTTATAATGTGTAGATATCAGTACGTTAGGGACCCGGACATCTGCTGGCATCACTACCATTGTAGATGAAATTTTTGTGCCCCCATTTATTGCAATCCTTTCAACTGATTTCCCCTACAGTTTGAACTCTGGTAGCATTTGATGCATGTATAGGTGGTTCAAAAAGTCTTCCTATTCTAGAAGTTTAGATTCAGTTCTTCAAAAATAGAAGGATTTTCACCAATTTAAACGTAAATCTGGATAGTTGCAGTGGCAATTTAGTTTTCTGAATGGAAATAGAAAGGGAAGGCAGCTATATAAGCACTTTTTAATGTGATATTCATGATTTTTAGTTTTCCCCCCGGATATGAGCAACTTCAAGATCGTTGTTAATGTCACGGCTGCGCATTTGCTACCGGAACATGCATTCTGGATCATCAGGTTTTGCTGCTAGATGCCATCTAGAAACAATCCATCTATTTAAGAACTGAATCTAAACTTCTAGAACAGGAAAAGCTGTGCATGCATTGAAAATTACCAGAGTTCAAACTCAGAGAACCTGATCCAATGGGTCACTCAAAATTTCAGCACCAGCTACCATTCACGATGGTAGCAATGCCCGTGGACTCCGAGTGTACTGTCTTAAACGCTGCCATGGCAACATGATAAGTGTTAGTAAGAAAAGCATAAAAGAAAGGTCCTATATTATTTTTTACATGCTCAGGTGATTTGTTGACCCATATAACCTTGACATGCAAAGTTGCATTGCAATTGGACCAGCAGTTTAGATTTTATGGATGATTATTTCTAAACTGACAACTTCATCATTGCCATGGAAATGCAAATTTGGTATGATACAGATGTCCCACATTGTTTTTGACATATCCAAGTGATTTGTTGACCCATAAAACCCATGAATTCCAAACTGCATTAAAAATGGAAAAGTGGTTTAGAGTTTATGTGTATTTCTTTGTCAAAATCTTTACCCAAATTACCTGTGTATGTCTACTTTATTCTCACCTTTTATATCAGTCAAGCTAAAAACTCAATCACAAAAAAATTAAAATGTTGTATCTCCCTTATTTTTGGATGATTATTTCTAAACTGACAACTTCATCATTGCCATGGAAATGCAAATTTGGTATGATACAGATGTCCCACATTGTTTTTGACATATCCAAGTGATTTGTTGACCCATAAAACCCATGAATTCCAAACTGCATTAAAAATGGAAAAGTGGTTTAGAGTTTATGTGTATTTCTTTGTCAAAATCTTTACCCAAATTACCTGTGTATGTCTACTTTATTCTCACCTTTTATATCAGTCAAGCTAAAAACTCAATCACAAAAAAATTAAAATGTTGTATCTCCCTTATTTTTAAGCTATTTATAAAAAAAAATATATATATATGTTTGTAATGAAAAGGTCTTTTTGCAACAAGAATTAAAAGGTTACACCAAACTTGGAATTTTAGTGCTGGTACATAAACTATATTGTGATCTTTAACATGAACACTATTTCCTGGTTTGCCCGCCTAATATACCACTTACATATTGCCTTTTCTTTACAAAAATGTGAAAACAAGGTCATAAATATGGAAACTAAATTATTCCGGTCAATTTATAGTTTCACCCAACCATAGAATTTGATATGTGGCTTATGTGTTTCTGGTGAGAAATGTTGTGATATGAACGATGGTGTACATCATTTCCATCGCACATGCGTACTTTTGAAGTAATTAAGTATTGAAGTTATGCACTTATGCCTACATCTCCCGAATGATCTGGGGGGGACGTGTGGGAAATCGGGGTTTTTGGGTGGGGGAGAGTAATAAATGGAGTAATGTGCATTGCCAAACAGGTGTAAAATGAAGAAGACTAAAGAAACCCATAAAAAAGCAAAAATATCCCATATTGGTGGGTACCGCGTGCGGCGCCATGTATGTTTACTAACGATTGTAAATTTGTGTGACCAGAAGCGTGTGGGTGTTAACTTTGCAATCAAGTTACAATTCAATATGTGGTTGATAATCCAAACCAGTTTTCTGCAACACTACTCTATCTCTGATAAAGTATACAAATTACAATTTCAATCTAGTGCTAAATATGGCTAATACTTAATACTGCATTAATAAAACATGGTTCTGGGTCACAATTACATTGGCCTATGTTTCGATGACTTTTTCAATGTTTACCTCTGCTGTCAAATAGCCCTTTCAAATACACGCGCTCACATCCACACGATAGGCATTTCTTCGCAACATAATATGAACTCAAACTTTAGATTACAAGGTGTATTTACATAAATACTTCCCGATCGAAATCTGTACATATAGAACTATCTAATGGGTACGTTTTATACAGAAACGGAATATTCTACATTTCGGTGTTTAATCCTTCAAATTTCGAAGTTCAGAACTAAACAACTGCATTCGCATATTAAACAAGGTTAACCATCTCTTATTCCTCACTTACATCTGCCTTATTAACAAGCGATTCTAAAACTTCCATTTTCATGACGCTCCCATGAAAACTGTCATTAGAAATGTGTCAGATTTATAACAATCCGATGGCGCTTCATCTTCCCATGTCACAAGTATTTGTTTACTATCAATAGCTGGATCCATTGAGGCAAACGATTGGTTCCAAGTTCAAATTAGCAAATATTTTTCGTAAAAATATAAATGCGTTAATCTAATAACACATATTATAATATAAAATTCAGAAAATTTTAAAATGCAACAAAAAATATACAAAAAATAGAAGGTAATATAATTTCTAAACCTGCCCTAGACTCCCTTCATACGTAAACATAAACACGAGGTCCAGCATTGCCAGATGGAGTAAAGGTATAACATTATTTACTTGCCACTTTTCTTACTATTGGAATTTTATTGCCGTCCTCGTACAAGGATACAGATAACTATAGGTTTGTGACATTAGCTTGTTTATGGTTTCGTTGTCACAATTTCACTGTCTTGTTTCACGGAGTATTAACATTAGCCATATTTATATATTTTTTATTATTAAATTTAGATTTAATAATTATTATGATGCATATACAATATCGTATGTTAGATTTCATTGTGAAAAAGAGACCACGGTGCAAGCATTTTATATTTATCTAATTAAACTCTACGACATCAATCAAGGGTTCAAATGAAATCAGTCGACCTTTTAAATATTAAGGATTTTGCAATCTTACTTATTTATTTGTTTATTTATTTATAGGTGATCAAATTCCAGGATCATGCAAACATAGATGTTTCACATGAAATTGACACTGTTCAGCAGCTTCTAATTTAATATAACCTAAGGTAACCATTCCATTGAAATGACTTCAGAATTATGCAAGCACAGACATTAAACTCAATTTTATATAATTTAGTCTTTAAGTAACCATTCTCTAGAAAAAATACTGGTAGTTCTTTCAAATGCAAAGAAAATAAAGAAAAATGTGTTTGATACTGGAATAGAGCGGGTCTCACTAATTGCCGAACAAACTGAACAAAACCGATAAAAGCCGAACAAACCAACAAAACCCAAACAAGGATGGTTTTTGCTCAAATGCACACTTCTATATATATATGGTTGCATTATTTGAACTATTTTCTTTAAAATGTGTGATTTCCATGTAATATGATCATAGAGACGTTATGTTTTTATCCTCTGCAAAATTACCGAACGCAGCTACAATTCGACCCAGCCCGCCGTCTATGATCACTGGTGGTATGGATCAAACTACACTCTTTAGTTTCTTACTATTGTGATATTAGTGTAATAGACTGCATATAGTTGAATTATTTCAACTATTTTCTTTAAAATGTGTTACATCATACTGCAGAGGCTAAAACATAACTTCTCTTTGGTCAAATTACATGAAAATCACACATTTTAAAGAAAATAGTTGAAATAATTCAACTATATCCAGTCTATTACACTAATAACACAACAGTAAGAAACTTAAAAGAGTGTAGTTTGATCTATACCACCAGTGATCATAGACGGCGGGCTCGATGAATCGTAGCTGTGTTCGGTAATTTTGCAGAGGATAAAAACGTAACTTCTCTTTGATCATATTACATGGAAATCACACATTTTAAAGAAAATAGTTCAAATAATGCAACCATATATATATATAGAAGTGTGCATTTGAGCAAAAACCGTCCTTGTTTGGGTTTTGTTGGTTTGTTCGGCTTTTATCGGTTTTGTTCAGTTTGTTCGGCAATTAGTGAGACCGGAATAGAGCCATGATAAGACATCTCTTGCATATGATTTTGACTTTTAACCCGTACAGCATCGGAGCCAAAATAAAAAAATTTATTGCTTAAGTCAACTCAAAATGATGTAAAACCAACAAATCTTGCTTATTTTGATTCACTTTAGCCTAGAAGTGGAGCAACTGGGTCAATTTTGTCAAGATATGCATATGAAAGTTTGGCAGAATATCCATTTACTTTCTTTTGTTCCCCACATAGGTTGAATGAGGTAATATTTTGGGGGGAAGCTTCGCTAGAATTTCAGAGAGTGAAGGAATTTTACATTTATTTTTCAAATCAACGTACAGTCAGCCATAATAGTCTAACACTTACGGAAAATGTGTTTATAGTTTTTGTGGACTTTTTGGCAAATATTTATCACTTTGTTATATGGTAAATTGATTTTTCAGTTTTTTTTTTTCAATAGGTGATAGGTGATTGTGGTGTTTCTTATTGTTTTGAAAAATGTTTTAGTAAGTATCCATCATACCATTATTGTCTGGCCACATTTTGTATTACGCATTTAACACGAAAACTGGCAGTGCGAAATTGCCAGTTCTACACATCTGAATACGTACTAAATAGCACCTGCTTAACTGTCAAAGTACAACTTCACCTCCTCATACTTTGTTTCATACACCAGTCACCTAAATGACATCCTAAAGGTCAATTTTATACCCCAAGTTACCCCCAAAAAAAATGCCGCCAGGGTTGCCAGTTTTGTCAATACATATAAAATTTTGGGTGTTTTTTATAGCCAATGGATAGGGCTACTTGGTCATTACCACAGATTTGACCCTTGACATAATACCTATTTTTGGCGAATTTTTTGATTTGCAGCATACAACATATGCCACTGATGCTGTAGGAGTTGATGGTAACCAGTGGAGAGATTTTAGTTTAAAAGTAATTCTGTTATCTCAGATTTTTCTTGTAAGTCATATATATCATCACAACATACTAAAAAGTGGGCAAACAGCATCCACACCAAAATAATCTGTTGCAGAACACAACTTCTTCACCATCACCCCGTGGCGCTGTGGTTAGTGTTCTCGCCTGCCACTACAGCGGTCCAAGTTCGACTCTTGCCCAAGACTGAAATAATTTCAGTATCGCTGCACTGTCGGGTGTTACTCCAACTCTTGTGGGTGGGGGAGTTGGAGGTGTGTGTGTGTGTGTGTAAAGTCACAGTATTACCCATAGATCAGTCATTCAAGCTCTGAGCTCTCATCCATGCAGTTAATAACTGGTGATCACAAGTCCAACACGTGATCCAAGCCCATGGTGAGTCAGGATAGACTGGGAAAGTACAGCAAAGCATAGGCAGTAATGACTGAGGTCAAATCATAGAGGGAGACTATCCTAATTAAATGTTGATGACCATCTACACCAGACTACTATCCCAACTAAAGGAAGCAGAAAACACAAGCACAGTGACATCCCAGGAGGCAGAAACATCATGAAACAGAGAACTGCACTGAATAAACAGCCAAGCAAATCCCACCTTGAAGCAAGGAAAATGGCAGTTGCAGCAAGAATAATGATGATTGAACATAAAATCCAAAACTTCCATACAAATCAAAGAACAAGAGAAGAGAACAAAGCAATAGAAAACATAGTAAATAACCCAAAGTACTTTTTCAGCTATTTCTAAAGATTCTTAAAGACAAAGACAGATTGGATTGTTGAAGATCAATGAGGGTACATACTGATACCCCACAACAGGCCTCTGAAATATTACTGCAGCAATATAGCAATACTTTTAGCACACCTGAGGCACAATCTGTGATTAACAATCCATTTTTTAATCTGTCCATGCATGAAGATGCACAATTCACTGACATAGATTTCACAAAAGAGGATATGGCAGCACAGAAGGAGCTAAGAGCAAATTCAGCAGCTGGCCCTGACGGAGCACCAGCCACTTTACTCCTAAAATGCAATAGAGAACTAGCACATCCCCTGTTGAAGCTATGCAGATGCTCAATTGACACAGGCATAATACCAGAACAACTAAAGAAAGCCTTGGTAAGCCCAGTTTTCAAGGGTGGAGGCAAGACAGTACCCAAAAATTATGGACCAGTCTCCCGTGCATTGCACATAATAAAACTATTTGAAAAATGTGCCAGAAGCAAAATGATATCTTAAGAACCAAAGTCACCTCAATGCCAAACAACATGGCTTTGGGAAAGAAAGATTCTGCCTCTCCAAACTGCTGGCGCACAATGGCTAGGTGCTTCAAAACCTGGCCAAGGGAAAGAACATGGGTGTTGTGTTCCTTGATTTTGCAAAACCATTTGACAAAATTGACCACAGCATTCTACTCTGTATACTCTGCAAAGTCAAGTCTCAGCATGACAGGTAAACTGGGGAATTGGCTATATGACATCCTAACAAAATGTGTTCAGACAGCCTTGGTAGATGGTCACAAGTCAAAGGAGGAAGTGTCATCAGAGGAGTGCCGCAAGGCTCAGTTCTGGGTCCTCAACTTTTTCTAATTCACGTGGGAGATATTGGCACAAGTGTAAGAGGCTCCCATCTCTCCTTTACTGACAACGTAAGTATAAGTTGTTCTGTTACAAGTGAAGGAGAAGTGTTTTGCCAACAACAAGACCTTAATGCAGTATACACCTATGCCAAGAGAAGTAACATGACCTATGGGGGAAAATTTAAAATGCTAAGGCATGGCTCAGATCAAACTATAAAGGACACAATTTCACTATGCACTGAGGGAGGACAAGACATCACCCCCACATCCACATGTCAAATACCTGGGTGTCATCATGAGTGAAGACTGCTCCTTCCAACAACATATCTTAGAGGCAATAACAAGAGCCTAAAAGATGGATGGATGGATCATCAGAACTTTTGTCACAAGGGAGCCACAAGTAATGTTGACTATGGAATGCCATACTACAGTTGTTACTGAAGCACTGTAGCCAGTTGTGGTTACCTCACAAGAGGAGTGACATGCAGCTACTAGAAGCAGTGCAGAGGTCCTATACCAGACAAATAGAACTGAGGGACCTTGACTACTGGAACAGCTTGAGGGAGCTGGTGCTATACTCACAGCAAAGGAGACAGGACAAATACAGAGTCATCTATATCTGGAAGGTCCTGGAGCAATAAGTGCATGACCCCACAGCCTCAAGACTCCTCCAGCCCACACCCAGTGAAAGGAATGGACACAAGTGCACCAGAAGGAGTCTACCATCCAAAGCCCTGCTTGTGTCCAGTCTGGCACATGATGGGCATAAAATCTTGAATGCACTGTCCAAAATGTCAGAAACATCATCAGTTGCCCAGTGGACAAATTCAAAATCAGCCAGGACAAGTTGTTCAAATTTGTGCCAAATGACCCTTCCCCTGTGTACTGGGCAACACCAGCAGATGTAGGACCTCTAACACCATGCCAGATCAGGTGGACATTTTGTACAGAGATGCCAGATCTGTCAGTAGTGGTGGGCCACCATGATTGTGAGGAAGGACCTCAAGCCATAACCAAGTAAACCAAGTAAAGTATACTGGTACTTGGTTATGGAGCTGGTTGATTCAAGCTAGTGCTGGTTCGAGCAGGTGTCAGTTTGAGTAAGTGGTTAGGTTACGTTAATTTAACTTATTGAATACAATGATGCCTATGTGTGCATCATGACCTATGAGTGGGGTATATGAGGATGCCAGTGACGGCTTCCTGATTATATTTATTTTGTAGTTGTAGCGGCCTTGCTGTGGATGTGCTGTGTCTTGTGACATTGCTTCTGACCCAGGGCAGTGGGCAAGATGCAGGGGTGACCCATCATCCAGGAGGAGACAAGATAAAAGAGAAGGATGGGAGTGGAATATGTGGGGATGGAATGGGTGGGAGTGGATTTTATGCCTTTGTTTTTTGGCAACCTCCCTTTTAAGGGGGAAAAAGCCTTTGGTGTGTGTACAGTATGTATGTATAGTTTGTTATGAAGTGTTTGAATTTGTTTATCTGAATTATAATGGCAAGACCAATTTCTCAGTATCTTTTTGATACTGTTTGCAGAGATGTGAAACTTCACTTATAGCACCTGGGCTAATACCCAGGTATTGTCCATTTAAATTCTTCTGGGCAACTATATATTGTTATCAAGTGATTGACTTGGTTATTTCAGTTGTAACAGCCAAAAGGAGTGATTGTGCCAACAGCACTGTATGAGGCAGAAACATGGAACATAAGAGAGGAAGAGAGAAGGAATTTGAATGTGTTTGAGATGAGGTGTCTGAGAAGTATGATGGGGGTTACTAGGCTAGATAGAGTGAGAAATGAGGAGGTGAGGAGAAGAACGGGGGTGGAAAGGGAGTTGGGAAGTAGGGTTGATGAAAGAGTACTAGGATGGTTTGGACACATGGAAAGAATGAGTGAAGAAAGACTAGTAAAAGAGGTATGGAAGGCAGATGTGGAGGGAATGAACATGAGGGGACGTCCTAGGATGAGGTGGATGGATGGGGTGAAGGGGCCTTTGGGGAAGAGGGGAATGTCTGTTGAGGAAGGACGGGAGAGGACAGAAGACAGGGGTGAATGGAGAATGGTTGTATATGGATGATGTTGTGATGCATGAGGTGGAATGGGCAGGGGGATGGGGGGTGAGGTAGTATGTGTGAGCAAAATTTGATGCAGCCCTAAGGGATTTCTCCCCATCTTCTCCTTTTATGCATGGGGGGACGGAGAGAGGGGATCGCTGATTTAATGAAGTGGCCTTGCTGTGGATGTGCTGTGTCTTGTGACACTGCTTCTGACCCAGGGCAGTGGACAAGGTGCAGGGATGACCCGTCATCCAGGAGGTGCTAAGATAAGAGGGAGGGTGGAGGGGTGTGGAGTGTATTCAGGGATGGAATGGTAGGGAATGATTTTATGCCTTTTCCTTTTTGGCTACCTCCCTTGTAAGGGGGAAAAGCCTTAGTATATGTATGTAACAGCCAAAAAATATATAGTTTTAAGACCAACTTTTTGGTATTTCGTTGATACTGTTTGCAGAAATATGGTGAAACATCACCTGTAGTGCCTGGGCATTAACCTCTTCAATAGGAGTCAAATTCTCGTACACAGCATTGGATGCCTGATGTACAATGATGTGACACAATAATTGTGTTATAAAATATAAAGTCACTGCTGATTTACTTGCTCTCTTTCAATCTGAGTAATGATAAACCTAGAAAATGTGATGAAGCCAGTTCATATTTAGGGGTCGCTCATCCACAACTATGAAATAATCAGGACACCAAGACAGGCATCCTCATATAACCATACGTGCCTCATGACCTTTACTTAAGCATCATCATATGGAAGAGGTTAATTCACTAATGCCTGAACATTTCTTGAGTCAATTGAAATTCTTTTTGATATCTATATGTTATCAGGTTTTTGACTTGTTTATCTCTGCCTGTTTAGAAAGCCATGTAGCTTCATATTAATATTTCTCTCTAAAGATTGCCATGCAGTCTATTTCATAAATTCTTTTCTTACTCTCCTAATCTATATCAGTGTGAAGGAGATTCAGATAATTGAGAGAAGTGCATGGGATATGATTTGGATATTGATAGCAATTCAGAGGGGCAGAAATTTTTGCAGTTGTTGCTTTGACAAGGCCATGGCCAGACATTACTGTTTTGATGATTTCAACTGAGTTGACCAGGTTATAATTTTACTAAATATTGAGTGCAAGGTGTTATTGCCTCGAGTTTCAATCGGTGGAAAACCCACAGCCCCACAGTAGCTGGCAATGGTCCTTGGAAATTCTCACAAATCTCTCTGGGAAGGATCTTTGAACTCTTTTCTGTGTTACTGTCAACCCCATCACCTTCTAATAGAGGGTGATAGGGTTGACAGGTTTCAAAATTGGGCAGATTCACCATCCATCTGGCAGGACCACCATATGTAAGTACTTGTCATAGGTCCCCCACTTGTTGGTTCTGATGAACTGCTTCAAATAAGCAGTGTCTACAGCTTCCAGTAATTCCTCTGGTTACCACTTTCACCTCTAGATCTGATATTCATGTTTTCGGGAAAGAGAATGGGAGATTTTTTTTTTTTTTTTTTAATGGGAAGTTGAGAATGGAGGAAAGGTGGAAGTGGAAAGGTGATGAATTAACAAATTGAATGAGAAGGAATACTAGGAGAAGCTTTTAAATGAGTAATAGAACTTGTATTAGGGTTAGGAATGATGAGAATAAGTGGTTTGATGTGAAAGTGGGGCTGTGCCAAGGCTGTGTTATGTCACCATGGCTGTTCAGTGTGGTAGTATGGGAGGATACAAGGGTAATAGGCAGAGGATTGAAGATGGTCAAGAAATGTGGAGGGAAGTGGGAGATGAGTCAGTTGTTGTTTGCCAATGACACTACACTTGTGGCTAGGTCAGAGGCAATTAGTGGTTGAGTATGAGATCGGAGGAAGTTGAAAGTAAATGGGTATAAAATCAAGGATATGAAGTGTACAAAGGGAAAGGGTGGCAGTAACCTGGAGCTAAGTCTAAGTTCTTTGGTACAATGACCCCTACATAGGTGTCATGAGACACAAGTGGGTACACAAGGATGCCAGCATCAGCATCTTGATTATATATATATTTTTGTAGTTGTACATGAGTTACCCCTGGATTCTGTGAACTGGTTTGATCATGTTTTCTGTGTTTATTATTACTCAGAGTAAAAGAGAATGAGTAATACAGCAGTGACTTTATATTTTATAATGCAAGTAGTGTGATGCATTGTACATATGGCAGCCAATGCTGTGTGCAAGAATTTGAGTTGTACTAAAGTGGTTAAGGAGAGAGGTCAGAGGAAGTGGGTAGTTTTATTTATACACATAAGAGAAAATGAAAGTGAACTGTAGAGTAAGGAAACCAAGTAAATGTCTTGGGGGGGATGAAAAATGTAATGAAAAATAAGTATTTGGGAATGATGCAAATAAATTAATTGAAGGTGTAATTGTACCTACAACACTGTATGGGCAGATACTTGAAATTTAAGGGAGGCAGAAAGGAGGAATTTAGATATGTTTGAGATAAAGAATCTCAGAAATATGATGGGTAGTGTCCAAAATAAGGAGGTGTAGACAGGGAGCTGGCAGACATAACTGATAAAAGAATATTGGGATGGTTAGGGCACGTTGAAAGAATGAATGACAAAAGATTAGCAAAAAGCATGGAAGTCAGAGTAGGATAGCATTAACTTGAGAAGAAGACTGAGAATGAAGTTGGTGGATGGTGTAAATGAGACCTTGAGGAAAAAGAGGAATGTCTGTTGAATAGGGAAAGGAAAAAAATAGGTGTGAATGGAATATAAGTTGATGCAGCCTGAAGGGATTTTTCCTCATTTCTGTTTTTGCATAAGGAGACAAGAAGGGAGGGTCATCATGTAAATGAAGCTGCTGACCCTGCTGTGGATGTGCTATGTCTTGCTGCATTGCCTATGACCCAGGCAGTGGGTGGGAGACAGGGATGACCTTTCATCCAGAAGGAGCTAAGATGAAAGGAAAACAAATGGGAATGTGTGTGGGTGCATGGCTTGACTGACTACCTCCTTTATAAGGGGAAAGAAGCTTGTGGTATATAAATAGATGTGAGTGGGAATGGGAAAGACAGAAGCCTTAGTTGAAGTTTATTCCTGATTAGTCTTCTACATATGCTTTTTCAAAGAAATGATGTTGTAGGATGAGTTGTAGACTTTTTGTACATGTGGACCTCACTACCTTCCCACATTTCTAGCATTGTAGTGGTTACATAGGTGGATAGCAACAGGAAATAGATAAGGATAAAACTTAAATTACATATAAAAAATACCTATAAATAAAAACAAATATAAAAAAAAACTATGAGATGGGGATATTAAAATGATGTGATGAGGGGAATACTGGAGCAGTTAGGTGGGCTTAGGACAATAAATTTAATATAGAAATATATATTGACAAATACATAGTTACATATGAAGAGGAGAAAGAGAAATGTGGGAAATAGTGAAAACAATAATAGATTAGAATTTTTAAATACATATAGAATAGATATATAGGTACAAATAAAGAATGTACAAAATAAAAATGTAAAGAGAAGACTGAAGAATAGTGAGGATATGATGAAAGGAATTATGGAGCATTTAAGTTGACTTGAGTGGTCAGTGGTGCCATTCCTTGAGGGCAAGTGGTACTGTGGCTTTTGTCCATTTGAGATCTCCCATTCTTTTGTTGGCATTGCAGTTTACCATGTAAAGTGGCTCTATTAATATTATTTTCTCTCTCTCTCAGAGAGCATTAGGTTTCATTGCTAGGACGGTAACAAATAGAAGTGCAGCAGTAATTATTAAACTCTATCTAGCAATAGTTAGACCAATTCTTGACTATGCAGTACAGTTTTGGTCTCCGTCCTACAGAATAGACATCAATTCACTAGAATCAGTACAGAGAAGAATGACCAAAATGATACATGGACTCAGAAATTTGCCTTACAAAGGGAGGCTGAGGCACCTTAACTTGCACTCTCTGGAAAGACGCAGAGTGCGGGGTGATCTAATAGAGGTGTTCAAATGGATCAAAGGCTTTCACAGGGGTGATGCAAGCAAGGTCATCATATTAAAACAACAGCAGGACTTGCAGTAATGGTTATAAACTGGACAAATTTAGATTTAAGAAGTAAATAGGCAAGAATTGGTTCACTAATAGGGTGGTCGACGACTGGAATAAACTTAGTAACCATGTAGTAAGCGCTGAAACTATCAGTTGTTTTAAGAAACAATTAGACAACTTTATGGATGGGGATGATAGGTGGTGATGGATATGGAACTGCCTAGTGTAGGCCTTATGGTCTCTTGCAGTCTCCTTCATTCTTATGTTCTCTCTCTCTCTCTCTCTCTCTCTCTCTCTCTCTCTCTCTCTCTCTCTCTCTCTCTCTCTCTCTCTCTCTCTCTCTCTCACATCTTCATCATCTTTGTCAATCTCATCCCTCTTCTTCTTTGTCTTCATCATCTTTGTCTGTCTTTTTCCTTATCCTTCTTTTTCTTTGTCTTCATTGTCATCTTTGTCTTGTCCTTCTTCTTCTTTGTTGCCATTGTCTTTGTCTTCCTCATCCTTCTTCCTCTAGAACAGTGGTTACCTCCCCATTTGGCAAGTGTCCATCTAAGTTGATGTAGTTCACTAGAGTGTTTGCCTCCCAGTGGTATCTAATGACTACTTTCTGTTCTTTAGTCCTCTGTGGATCTCACTGTAATATGCACTATCGTATTCATTACATGGAATCTTGTAGATGATATGGGTGTCATTGTTCATCTTAGTGTTCTTCTTTGTTGTTAAACGTCCAATCTTTTTCCCGTCATTGACTATGATAAGTCCTGTGTACCTTAGTGTTTTGCTGATCGTGTGAGAAAGACCAAATTTAGTAACCACTAGGTATCATAAATCTGATTTTCCTCCACCCACTTTCCTATGTCTGGTTTTAGTGGCTTTCCGTAATAGTGCCCCTAAAATGTCCTCTTGGTATCTCAGGCTCTAAAGTACTGCAATGATGTATCTGATCTCTTCATCCAAATACTCCTCATTGCATATTTTAAGAGCTCTGAGCTAAAAACCCAATGATAACCCTAGATTTAGGCTTTTCACCATGTACACAGATTGGGATGGGTGGGGGTAGGTGCATGTCTTGGCTGGCTATCTCCCTTATATGGGGGAAGAAGCCATCTGATATATAGATTGGTAGGTGTTATCCCATCTATTGATGTATTTATTGTTATATATATTTATATACATATATTTTATTTTTGTTACAGGTGTAAAACAGTTACTGTGAAGGAGAGATTTACCAAACACCACCATGCCACAGAACGAATACATTGAGCTTGCCCAGAAGCGTCATGGAAGGAGATTGGATTATGAGGAGCGGAAGAGAAAAAGGGAGGCACGTGAGCCTCACACACGTGCTGAGAAAGCCAAAAAGTTGCGAGGCTTAAAGGCAAAAATGTATAACAAGGAGAGGCATGCAGAGAAAGTGCAGATGAAGAAGACTCTTAAAGCTCATGAAGAGAAGCAGACTAAACAGAAGGATCAAGATGCAGTTCCTAGTGGGTCAGTGCCTTCTTACCTGCTGGACCGTGAAGGCCAGTCAAGAGCCAAAGTTCTTTCTAACATGATCAAACAGAAGAGGAAAGAAAAAGCAGGAAAGTGGGATGTACCCTTGCCCAAAGTCAGAGCACAAGCAGAGGCAGAAGTCTTCAGAGTTCTGAAGACTGGCAAAAGGAAGAAGAAAGCCTGGAAACGTATGGTAACTAAAGTAACTTATGTTGGGGATCAGTTCACACGTAAGCCTCCAAAGTTTGAGAGGTTCATCAGGCCCATGGCTTTGAGATTTAAGAAAGCACATGTAACACATCCAGAACTTAAAGCAACATTTAATCTCCCCATCATTGGTGTTAAAAAGAATCCTAGTTCTACTATGTATACATCTCTTGGAGTTATTACAAAGGGCACAGTTATAGAAGTAAACATCAGTGAGCTTGGGCTTGTTACTCAGAGTGGTAAAGTTGTTTGGGGAAAGTATGCACAAGTAACAAACAATCCTGAGAATGATGGATGTATAAATGCTGTTCTTTTGGTGTAAGCAGATATTATTATGTGGTATGAATGAGATGTTAAAAGTGTGATTAGTATGATTAGCATGTAATGAAATATATTAAATAAGATAAGAATATTTATTTTATTATCCCAACTTATTCTTAAGAATATTTAGATGCAAATAGGAAGCATGAATTATATATAATTTTTTTATTCCATAACAAAGTTATTGAATTAAAAATTTATATATTTTTTTATGGGAGTGAGCATGAGTGGCTTGTTACTTTATAGTTACACTTTTTCATGTGTAATAGTTCTCATTTACTCAATCTATTGTTCTAGATACAAAGTTATCCTTATAAGGGGAAAGAAGTCATTTGGTATATCAAAAGACATAGAAACTTTTTCAGGACAAAGTAGAAAATAAAATAATGAAATGAGAAAAACTGCATTTTTGTGAGTTATCAATCTGCATATTGGAGGACTAGGCAGAAAACTATTTTAATGGATGAAATTTTTTTTTAAGGGAAGGTATACGAGGACCTTAGTATAGGGTAGAAAGCAGTAACAAGCAAAGTTCTGTGCTTGCATATATACTGATTTTTAGCTATGTTAATGATATGATGGAAGGTACAACAGCTAGGGATTGTAACTAAATTGTTTCCATATGATGCAAAGATCACAAAAGAGTGAAAAACAGATGAATGCAGGTTCTTGCAAAAAGATCTAGACACTTGTATAATGCCAAGATTAGAAAATTAACTTGATGCCAAAATTCAAAATACTGAAAAAAGGCAATGTGTGCAAAAGAACATTAAACTATTCCTTAACCCTATATGGACCACATATATTTTGGCTGGACAAAAAAAATCATGCGTTTGTTTCTAGGCTATTATGGACCTGAGGAATGTTATAGATCAGTTTTCCTGGCAATTGCTACAGTCTATGCAATAATACAGTACCATGACGAATTAGTCATGTTGGTCACGAGGGAAATGAAATTGGCTAATGATTGTATTATCAAGATTTATTACATTATTAGAATATAGAAAGCAATTCTGTTGCTCATCTCAGCAAAAATGAATATCTTATTGAAAAATTTAACTTGAATACAATTTCTTTTGATAGCTTGACATCTTGTTAATGAAAATTAATTGTTTTTAAGTATATAAATAATTGAAATATCTTTATATATAATATGGGTTATTACAAAAAATATTATACCTGCTCTTAGCAGTGAAAAACCTGCTGAAAATTGTAGAAATATCATCAATAACACCTTTATTTAAAATATTATACTTTAGAAAAGAAAACACCTGAACTCCTCAGTGAGAAATCTGTTGGAAAGGAGGAAAATAATAATTATCATGAAAAAAATACAGTGTATGTATTTGTTTGTCTCACTCCTTACACTAGGAAATGAATTGTTTCTCTCATTTAGACACAAACTCACTTTGCACTTGATACACCTGATATTGGTGCAACCCGCACATCCAACTCGTTTGCAGTACAAACGAGGATTTTTCACCTCTGGGAAGTGCCCTACTTGATCTAGTCTCAAATCATTCTGGGGCCTGAATTGGCCAACTCTTTGAATTCTTGTTGATGGTGGAGGAGGAGTTCTCTCACTTGAAGATGGACGACCTCGCTTGGGGATATATTTCCCTGCATTGATGAGTGATTCTGACAAGGACATCCTGAAGGTCAGTAGGGAATGTCTTTTTTCCTGGGGAATCCTTTTGGCCTCACAATCTCTTCGGTATACCAGCCATGCCTCATTGATAGTCATGTCAATCATGTGATAGATGAGTCTGTGATAATATTTCTTAGAATGTACCGGGATCCTATATAGTGCTAGAAGACAGATAGCCAGGTCTACACCTCCCATGTTCTTAATGTACCGGGATCCTATATAGTGCTAGAAGACAGATAGCCAGGTCTACACCTCCCATGTTCTTATTGTACAAATGTATGATGTTAGGCTGTGGAATTTCCACAACTTTCCTCTGACTTCTATCATAGCATTGTGCAGTGTGAGTTGGATTGCCCTCAGCAAAGGAAGACAATAATGTCACACATTTATTGTCAAACCATTTGACTGTTGTTGCCAGGCTGCCCTCACCAGATAATTTCCATTCCTCAAATGTACCTCTGCCTTTCTTCTTCGTGTCAGCGTCCAATGTGAACTTCAGGCCTGGGAGCCGATTTGCCCGGATTGTCCCACAACACCATATATTCCTGTCAGCTAGATGTTCTACAAGTGGTAAAAATGTAAACCAGTTGTCAAAATATTGTAGATGATTCTTATTGTTTGGAATGGTCTCAGCCAAGTGTAAGGCAATATTAGAGGATGTACCCCGATCTGGAATACTGTCTCTATTCACAGGTTGAATTGACCCTGTGTAAGGTATGAAGTCATGAATAAGATCCCCAGTGTCTGCAAGAACAAAGAACTTGAAACCCCATTTTCTGGGTTTCATGGGCATGTATTGTTTCATGGAATGCCTTTCCTTGAAAGGCACCATTTGTTCATCAATGCAGAGGTTTTGTTGCAATGGAAGGTCTTGGAATTTTTTTCTGCAAATGGTCTACCATTGGCCTGACTTTGAACAGTTTATCATTGTTTAACTCATCAGTGTTGTCCCGAAGATGTAAGTTGGATTTTATAGTCTCCCACATGTTGCAACTCATAACTAAAGCAGTATACTCTCTATACCTCCCAAATAATTCACCAGACCAATGGAGACGTGTCTGGGGAGTCCCAATAATGTTGAAATGAATAAGTAGACCTATCCATTGTTCAAGTTCTTGCCTAATGAGGTTTAAAGGTTTGTTCACATCTTTTTGTGTAGCATATAAATTAGACTGATAGACTATCATATCTAAAAAATCAGGAGTGAAAAACTGTGTGAAATAACATAATGGGTTCGACTGTGATGAGTTCAAGTCACTGTTGATTGAAGCTGTCTCATTGCCAGGGATAAAATTTGGTAAAGGTGAAGGGGTGTATTCTGTTTTTCTGGTCCAAAGACGTAGATGACGAATCCGTCATGTTGGTCATACATTTCTTTGTGTGCTCCATATGACCAACATGACGGATTTGTCATTGACATAAAATGAGCTCATAGGGTCCTTGTTTCATCAAAAAAAGAAACAGTATGACATTCTCAGACATCTATAACTATTCCCATTTCAGAAAAAAATTATATGCAGCATGTAACATATCTGACAACTCCTCTATGATGAAATAAATAGCACCAGAAATACCACGTTTCACACCACTGTTGATGTCATCAGCTGATGGTGAACTGCCCAAAGGATTCTCGACCAATCAGCTTCAAGTGTTGTTCTCAGAGAGAGGAAGCCTAGACGAATTCGTCAGGACAGACACACCGGTTATAACTGTTTTTCTATGCCAGTGAGACTCACCCGAAACTTGACTGACGATTTTGTCAGGTTGGGATATATAGGGTTAAGAAGTAAATCCATTACAAAAACAAAAGATAGTTGGGAGTGCTCTTCAACTAACAGACATATCAGCAGAATTGTGGGAGAGACACATGAAATCTTGCAGAAGATTAAAGTGGCTTATTATATGGATGAGAGGTGATGAAATTTTTTTTATTGAAACCCCGACACGTCCAAGACTAGAATGTGTCAATGTTATGCTCCCCACCTAGAATGAAGGATATAAGCAAGATTGAGAGAATACAAAGTACAACAAGTGCACTCGCCCCTAGCCTGGCAGGTAAACACATATGAAGAGAGATTAAAAGTACTGGGTCTATCAACTTTGAAAGATGGAAGAGAAAGAGGTGATGTGATTACAGTATTCAGGTCGCTAAAGGGGATATACTACAGTGGCAGAAGAAATCTCTTGATAGGAGGGCTTTATTAGGTCATGAGAACAAGTTAAGGAAGACTAAACTCTAAAGGATATGAAGAAATGCAGTTTGCATATAAATGTATAAATATTTGGATTAGCTTAGATGGATTTGAGGCAAGGTATGGTAAATTGGAGAGTAGTAGATGGAACCTAGTGTTGTTCCTTTCCTGTATAATTCAATTAGATAAACACACACAATATGATGACTGGAAGTCAAGGATATAGATTAAGAACTGTACAGTTTAAGGCTAGGTAGATTATGTTTGAACTTATTTCATTCATTATTGATGCAGCTGAGATGGATCTCAACTGAGAACCCCTGAGGGACAATGCAGCCTCTGTACCTTACCATGGTGGCTTAATCCTGGTTGGTAAGGTATGATAAAGAAAGAAATAGGGAGTAAGAGACTGGACCCAACAAGTGTTGCTCCTTTCCTGTATACTACAGTTAGGTAAACTTAAACACATGTATATATAGTATATATAACAGTCTACCTTATTAATTCCTATATGTTAGCTGAAGCTTGAACTTGACCGGGTTGAAGCTCTTTTGAACCCTCAGTAGCGTTATCAGTAGAGCGATCGACTCCATACGTCGGTCCTCGAATCGATCCCAGTGACAGCCGGGATGATTGTTTATGTGTCAGAATTTTGGCTGGAAGGCAAACGGGTTGTGGAAATGGAGTATATATAAGTTGAAGTTGGGCACCAAGAGTAATATGGCTTGCTCTGGGTGCGAGAAACGGGGAGGGGGGACGACTATATGTTTCAAGTCGTGTCCCAAGGCAGTCTGCCAATAGGGGAAGTGGATGGGAGGAGTCAGCGAGTTAGGGTCGGAGCGTGATGCTTCGAGGCGATCTGAGTCATCGTCGATTCCGACCGGTTTATATACCCGGGCAAAGTGTCGATACCTGGGAAGCCAGGTAATACATTCTCAGACCGCTTATCTAACCAGGATGGGATGTATGGAGTTGGTACTGCACGTGTGTCCCTCAAATTACTGTTGTCCGTCCCGACGCAGCCGACCGAGGTGCTGGTTGGTCATCGTGGGAGTCGACAGTTCTTAGGCTGGTGACCTAGCGAAAATGGAATGTAGTGGGAGCTGGATACTGCACGTGCGTTCCTCAATGAAGCTTTGTTCGACCCATCGCAGCCAGGTGGACGCAGGTGCGTCCCCAAGGGACCTCTTGCGGGTCAGCAAGGTCATGGGGTGGAGTACTGCCTCACATACTCGCATGGAAATCGAGGCTAGAGGTAAAGTCGTGTGGAACCTCGACAAGAAATCGTTAAGGTAGTTGTCCTCGTCCCAGACGTGACGGGGCCGGAACTTGAAGGTGGGGTGGAGATGACCAGTAGATTACACAGGCAGTAGAAGCCGGTGGTCCGTTTGGCACAGGGTAGCAAGTCTCGGGGTGCTCAGCTACTCCTGTGGGACCGATGTCCTGTATGTCTTGGATGGCGTCGACGAAGTTGTTGCATTTCGGAAGGCTGCTCGAATGAACTCGTGCCTGGAACGCGTCCTGGGATCACGTCGTACGGTGGCATTAGAGCGCGGTTACATCTCCCTGAAAAGATAGACTCTTGTGAATGATCGTGGTGAGTGGGTGAAGCATTAGATCACCCAGGGCGTGGACCTTGGCAGTCTAAATTACCAGTCATTAGCTTTACTGGAGTCGAGGTGCGGAACCTTGTGATCTCCGTTGAGCGTGTGGGTGGGTCAAGGTGGGGACGTTCGCAGCTCTAGTTTGCTAAATGATCTAGTGGCGGTAGGCCATGAAATGCCTCAGCTGGGCGAGAGTGTAGGCAGGCTGCGGCGGCAATCGATCTTCTAGCAGGCAAGTGGCGATAGTCGATTTGGCAGGCAAGTGGCGGCAGTCGATCTGGCAGGCAAGTGGCGGCAGTCGATATGACAAGCAAGTTGCAACAGTCGATATGGCAGACAAGTGACGGCAGTCGATCTGACAGACAAGTGGCGGCAGTCGATCTGGCAGGTAAGTGGCGGCAGTCGATCTAGCAGACAAGTAGCGACGGTCGATCTGGCAGACAAACGGCGGCAGTCGATCTGGCAGGCAAGTGACGGCAGTCGATCTGGCATACAAGTGACGGCAGTCGATCTGTCATACAAGTGACGGCAGTCGATCTGGCAGTGGCCGAAGTCGATCTCGCAGGCAAGTGGCAGCAGTCAATCTGGCAGGCAAGTGGCGGCTGTCGATCTGGCCCGCAAGTGGCGACAGCCGATCTGGCATGCAAGTGGCGGCAGTCGATCTGATAGGCAAGTGGCGACAGTCGATCTGGCAGACAAGTCGCGGCAGTCAATCTGGCACGCAAGTGGCGGCAGTCGATCTGTCAGGCAAGTGGTGGCAGTCGATCTGGTACGCAAGAGGCGGCAGTTGATCTGGCAGGCAAGTGGCGGCAGTCAATCTGGCAGGCAAATAGAGGTAGTCGATCTGGCAGGCAAGTGGCGGCAGTCGATCTGGCAGGCAAGTGGCGGCAGTCGATGTGGCAGGCAAATGGAGGTAGTCGATCTGGCAGGCAAGTGGCGGCAGTTGGCAGAGCTGGTGATCGGGGCCCCACGTTGGGCGGCAATGTCATGACTTTGGCTGGAAGGCAAACACGGGTAGTGAAAATGGAGTTTATTTAAGTTGAAGTCTTCATCGTTGATGTTTCTCAAAATTTCTCTTAATCTCAGCCGACGTTTCGGAACTTCCTGGTTCCATCATCTGGGCGGTCTGGTTATGGTTATGGACTACCTAGAAAAGACCACTCGCTCGCGCGGGATCAAGGTTTGTGGGGGGGAAGAGAAATCTGTACATACATACATATACCAAGGTTTTTTTCCCCTTACAAGGGGGTTAGCCAAAAAGAAAAAGGCATAAAATCATTCCCACCCATTCCATCCCTGAATACACTCCACACCCCTCCACCCTCCCTCTTATCTTAGCACCTCCTGAATGACGGGTCATCCCTGCACCTTGTCCACTGCCCTGGGTCAGAAGCAGTGTCGCAAGACACAGCACATCCACAGCAAGGCCGCTTCATTAAATCGGCGACCCCCCCTCTCCGTCCCCCCATTGCATAAAATGAGAGGACGGGGAGAAATCCCTTCGGGCTGCGTCAAATTTTGCTCACACATACTACCTCCCCCTCCCCCCCCCATCCACCCGCCCATTCCACCTCCTGCTATCACAACATCATCCATATACAACCACTCTCCATTCACCCCTGTCTTCTGTCCTCTCCCGTCCTTCCTCAACAGACATTCCCCTCTTCCCCAAAGCCCCCTTCACCCCATCCATCCACCTCATCCTAGGACGTCCCCTCATGTTCACCCCCTCCACATCTGCCCTCCACACCTCTTTTACCAGTCTTTCTTCACTCATTCTTTCCATGTGTCCAAACCATCCCAATATTCTTTCATCAACCCCATCTCCCAGCTCCTTTTCCACCCCTGTTCTTCTCCTCACCTCCTCATTTCTCACTGTATCTAGTCTAGTAACCCCCATCATACCTCTCAGACACCTCATCTCAAACACATTCAAACTCCTTCTCTCTTCTTCTCTCCCCATACAGTGCTGTTGGCACAAACACTCCTTCATACAGTCTCCTCTTAGCATCCATTCCCAAATGTCTATTCCTCATTACACTTTTTAATCCACCAAGGCATTTACTCGCTTCTCTCAATCTACATTCTACCTCCACTTTCACTCCACCTTTCCCTGCCACATTTGCACCCAAGTAAGAAATCTGTAGGGAAATTAAAAGATACTCTTGTATAAAAAAGGACTATTGCCACTGGACGTATTTTAGGGATATTTATTAGGTTTGGTGAAAAGAATCTGTGGTGGGTATATATATATATATATATATATATATATATATATATATATATATATATATATATATATATATATATATATATATAGACTGAATGGTTCACAGTGATCAATTAATATCTTTTTCAACCACATATCACTTTTATCTTGGTAGGGTCTTGGTTTACGTCACAGTAACTTTGTTACGGGTTAGCTAGGTTCGAATCCTCGGCTCGTCCACGTTTCAATTTCCAACGGATGCCTCCTTCGAGCGACTCTCAGTCTCGTTTGCGATGGCATGGAATTAAAAGTGATATGTGGTTGAAAAAGATATCTATCTATATCTATCTATCTATATATATATATATATATATATATATATATATATATATATATATATATATATATATATGCGGGGATCAGTGGGGTTTCTGTGAGAGGGGATCTCCGTTGATTGGCTGCCGTGGGCCAATAGGGATTGAGAATTAGGGAAGGTTGGTGGGACCTCTCTTTAAGTAGATGTTTGATCTGGCTGGGTTCAGTCTCTTCATGGAAGGCAAGCCCTGCGGATCCTCAACTTGTATGTTAAATTGGGTTTGTTGACTTGTATGTAAATGGCTTCCAGGAACAGTAGTCGACTGGAATCTAATTCTGTCTATGACTGTCGTGTTCTTGTCGATTTGGCAAGTAATTTATATACACACTAAACAACAAGAGACTCAAAGCCCAGCCCTGGAGAACTCTACTAGTAACACTACCCCATTTGGGTTTTACACCGATAATGGTAATCGGCTGTTTTCTGCCACTAATCCATGATCTAATCCATCCAGACACTTTTCCTCTTATGCCATGGGCCTTCATTTTATTTAGTAGCTTCAGGTGGGCCAAAAGGGCACCATGTCGAGCATTTTGCTGAAGTCGAGTTATATCATATCGTAACTATCATTGTTATCTGCCGCCTTGTAGACATTGGTGTTAAAGGATAAGATATTAAATACACACGACTTACCTATGGTGAACCCATGATGCCTCTCTAAATGTTCACTGACGCTATTTGCTATTTTGATTATTTCAACTTTTAACCTATAACCGACGTAAAACTGATTGGCCTGTAGTTGTACATAGAAAAATTATCACTTTTTAAATACAGTAACAACGTTTGCCTGCCCCAAGAAATAGACATGAATCAATTAAGTGTCAACCGATTTACCAAATGCTTCCGTTAACTGGTCACATTGCGCTCCTTTGGAACTCTCGAGGAAAAGAATGTCTGGACTCGGGGATTCTGTAGCTCTAAATCGATCTGTTTGATTACATCACCCTTACTAATCTCTTCCCCACTGAAGATCGGGGTGCAGTCAAGTACCATGTCTAACTTCTCTGTTGTAAATAATGAAAGAAAATATTTATTCACCGCCTCTCTCATTTTTTCCTTTGTATCTATCAAGACATCCTCGTCGGAACATTTGTGGATCCCGTCTCCAATTTATCATACTTAAAGGTCAACTGAGAAGGTTTTGGATTTCTTTATTATTTGTTATTTCATGTATGAAAATATAACTTAGAAGAAGTTAGAACATTAAAATGCACGTTTCTAGCATTTTATGGAGTGTTGAGCAAGAGAGGAATGTCTGTTGAGGAAGGGAGAAAGCAGGAGATAGGAATGAGTGGAGAATGACATTGTATTGGTGATACTGTTATGCAAGGAAGGCAAAGGTAGGGGGTGTTTATGTGTGAATGAAAGATATTTTGACGCAGCCCGAAGGGATTTCTCCCCATATTCTCTTTTTCTCCATAAGGAGACGGAGAGGGGGGGGGGGTCACCGATTAAGTAAAGAGGCCTTGCTGTGGGTGTACTATGTCTTGCTGCATTGCGTTTGACCCAGGACAGTTGGATGGATGCAAGAATGCCCCGTCATCCATGAGAAGCTGGGATGGGAGGGGTGGTGGAAGGGAATTAAACGGGTGAGATTAGGTACGTGCCTCGAACTTGGCTACCTCCCTTATAAGAGATAAAAAGTTCTTGATAATATATATATATATATATATATATATATGTATATATATATATATGTATATATATATACATACATATATGTATATATATATATATGTATATATATATATGTATATATATACATATATGTATATATATATATATGCTAATAAGAACACGAGTACGTGTGTTCACTTATGCAAAGTAGACCACTTGGAAAAAGCAACTAACGAAGCAGAGTGCTTTCGTATATTACATTTTCACTGAAGACGTAATATACGAAAGCGCTCTGCTTCGTTAGTTTTTTTCCAAGTGGTCTACTTTGCATATATATATATATATATATATATATATATATATATATATATAGACATATATATATATATATATTGTTGAAAGTTATGAGTATTATATAAACGCTTAGAAAAGTACTTAACTGTTTATTGTTCTTGAAAGGCACAATGCACATGACACGATTAAGTTTATATTCAGACAAAAATGTACACGACAACCTCTCCACACTGTGGTTTCACAATGACTAACTTGGAGAAGCGTAATGTTTCCCTTAGCGCGGGAAATCTCTCAGGCCTAGCAACTGAACTTTCTTATACATGCAAATTAAGTATAGGTTATACAATAAATCAAATGACAAAATTCTTACTATACATTGCATTATACATTCAATCAAAAACAACACAAGATGCACAATAACAAATATTCATATTTCAACATATATATCAAGGACTTCCGTGCCTTTCATGATTCTATAAATCAACGTTCCTTAACCAGCGTTCCCCGAAACCCTAAGGTTCCGCAAAAGGTCCCCAAGGGTTTAGCGATAACAAGTGAGATAAGCTAATGCACTTTTGATTTTTTATCTAATTTCATATACGTAATATAATTAAACACGCACGACATATTCGGGGTTATTGCAATAATGTAATATAGACATCATCCTATCTAACCTATTATTACGATGAAAATAAAATGAGAAAGATATGGTATATGTTTTTTATTTCTTTGAGCAGGGGTTCCTTGAGACATGAAATTTATTTTAAAAGTTACGCAAGGGTACGAAGGTTGAGAAACGCAGGTGTGTGTGTTTACCTAATTGTTATGTACAGGAAAGGAGCTACGCTCGTAGGAACCCGTCACTTAATCTCTAATTTGTTATCATACCTAACCTCAAATATTTGTGTGTGTGTGTGTGTGTGTGTGAGTCACCATGGTCTTGGATCATGTGTTGGACTCGTGATCGACAGCTATTTTCCTCCTGTAAGAGAGCTCAGAGCTCATGTATGACCAATACATAGATAATGCTGTAACTTTACATGCACACACACACACCAAACTCCCAGCCCACGAGAGTTGGAGTAACGACTCGTAGCGCAACAATACTGAAATTATTTCAGCCCTGTGCGTGTGTTCAGTATGGTCTTGGATCACGTGTTGGACTCGTGATCGACAGTTATTAACCTCCCGGATGAGAGCTCATATGACCGATCTATGGGTAATGATGTGACCTTACACGCACACACACACACCCAACTCCTTCGCCCACGAGAGTTGGAGTAACAACCCGCAGCGCAGCGATACTGAAATTATTTCAGCCGTGGGCGGGTTACAAACCCAGACCGCCTTAGCGGCAGGCGAGAACTCTAGCCACTGCGCCACGATGTGTGTGATTCACCTTAGTCTTTGGATCACGGGTTGAACTCGTGATCGATAGCTATTTCCCTCCCGGATGAGAGCTCAGAGCTCGTATGACCGATCTATGGGTAATACTGTGACCTTACACGCACACACACAACTCCCAGCCCACGAGAGTTGGAGTAACAACCCGCAGCGCAGCGATACTGACATTATTTCAGCCGTGGGCGGGTTACGAACCTGGACCGCCGAAGTGGCAGGTAAGAACTCTAACCACGGCACCACGAGATGTGAATATGTGAGTGTATGCATTTATGTATTGCTACTATGCAGAACTGATTCACTGCATTCCTAAGGCGCCATGTTCCGACATTTCTTGTCATTCATGTAGTACGTCTAGAATTATCTATTTGCTTATCATCAGAAGGTTTTCCAGGAAATTACTCACGTCTTCTATGACATAACCGGGAAATTTTCTGAGTCAGCTTTACATCTCTCATTAGAAAAACAAAAATTATATCAGCATAATACTTCACATATTAAATATCTTAGGTATATAATAAGCATCAGATTAGTCTGATGATAATCTTATGGAAAACATGGACAAAATGTGGGTGGTGAAATTCCCATTTTCTACACGGATTCATGTCTGCCACGCGCGTCCCATTCCTATCATGATATAAAAGTATAATAAAATACATCGTATGTTTTTCTAATACTAAATATTTCAGTATAATTATTTTTGTTAGTATTCTAAATTTATCTGTTTCTTTAAAATGGAATAATAAGTAAAGAAGGAAATATCTTTACTCCGTGCGTGTTCGTATGTCAGACACGACGCTTTTCGAACACGACTGTGTCTTCTGCTCAGATCAAAACAATCATTGTGATTGACGGGTTTTCATTGTTAAAACAGTGTGACAAAGAGTTCATACACCAGTATGTGGAGATTTAGATTAATGCAAGTATTATTATCAGTGTTCTGCAAGATTTTAGATGTAATATGGTCTAAAAGTATCGAAAAACCCGCAGAATTGTTGTCATAAATTAGAATCCAGTCTTTACCTTCTTCAAGATTACCGCAGTTCCATTTAATCATATTTGCACTTGTGGACGTGATACTTTTCCTTGAAAATGCGTTAATAGGACGGAAACAGAGTTACATTTGTTGTGGAATTCTCAAGTAATGTATAATATTTAAGTTCTGTAGAACCCAGTCACTACAGAAGTTCCTAAAGTAGTTGGAAGTTTTCCCTTCACAGTGACAATCCATCAGCTTTATGCCCAGTGATTTTATATTACCATGTATAATGATGTTGAACTTATTGCTATTGCTATTTGCATGGGTATTCTTCTACATTAAAAAGCTAATTCTGTTGTACCATAGAAATTAATAATTTTATTGTCATTGAAACAGTTTTGGAAAGAATCATGTTGAGTTCAAACAACTTTTTTACTTTGTAAGACCCAAGTAGATATTTAGAATCCAAGTAAGTAAAAAAATCAAAGTTTGGGAAGGATTCAAGAGTAATGTTAAAGAATGAGCAGTGCTTTGCCTCATAGGTTGGGTATATAACAGACAAGTTTGAAACCACAATTGTCATTATTGATATATAATAACTTATGCATGGAATACTTGTTCCTAGCAATGAAAATAGTACCTTGCATTATATGCATATAACAGTCAAGGTACCACATTGCATATTTGCATCCAATTGTGAAAAAAATTATGCCTGATTCCTAATTTCCAATGTGGTGTATTATAATAACTAATTGCTTAAGCAAAGCTAATGATTAACTGCAGAAAGTCACTGCAATTCACTGTTTGGGCCCATGTTTTTGTTAATATAATTGAGAATTATATCCATTCTATAGTCATCACCAATTAGCAGATTATTGGGGAAAGAAACAAATTAAGTGTTTTTGAAAAAAAAAATAAAAGTCTGGAGTGCCAGTGAAGTATTAAAAGATATTTACTTTGTGGGATATTAGTAATATGGAGAAAAAGGAAAAGATAAGTGTAATTGTATTGGGATGGAAGGTTTGTTTACTGTCACAACTGAATTTAAAGGGACATGGAAATATGTATATCCTTGTGAGGAACAATAACGAAATTGAAATAATTTGCTTGGCAATTAACAATACTCTCAGTTTGTAAGGAAAGTTCCCTGAATGGCTTAAATAAAGCGAACAAATGTGGATATCCTCCACTTGTTACATGCAGGACAACTCTGGATAAGAGATCCATGTTTTTATATATTTGTAAACTGTGAAACTAGTTAAATATATTTGAACGCTTCTCCAAGTTTCTTATGATATCATGGGTGATGCATTCAAAACATGAAGAGTTAGAAGAAATAGATAAGGACAAAATTAAATTAAAACACCATGGACAATAATCAATCAATCAAATCATTGCCCATGTTCGCTCTTGCAGAAGACATGCCACCTCCAGGAAATTGGCAACATCTTCCATTTGAGACCATAAGTCATTAAAGAAGAGATTATTGTTTTTTAGGGGATTGTTAATGTATGGGGCATCGTAGTATGATATGTTCTGTGTCTTCTGTGTAGTGGATGCATCTGGGACAGTTAAGATCTGTGGCCAGGGCTTTTCTGTGATAGTACAGTCTTAATGCCCAATGGATCCCTAGTGTAGGCATGCTAATGTGATTCTTGTCAGGTATGTGAGGGTTTTCTCTGTGGGACTTATATCTGGGAGTTGTTGGAGTATTGAGGTCAATAATCTATACAATAATACATTCACTTTTGGCAGTAAGACCAATAATAAAATTTAACCTGAAAATGTCAAGTTGAAAGACATGGTGCTCTGGTAACCAACAACAACCAATGGACAAGCCCATAGGTCACTCTGGGAGGAAATATTGTGTTAGTATCTAGGGATAGTGTGGGTCAATATAGCATGATGGTCTAACTGTCTTTTGAGTGATGATTGCAGCTAGGGCACTTCTGTGGCTCATCAACCAGTGTCTTGAATTTCTCTGACTGGAAGCCTTTGGCTGTATTGCAACCAGTAATGGTGCCCATGCTGATGCGTGGGTCTCACCAGAAAGAAATATTGAACTGCTGTTTGTGTTGTATGGCTGTGGGGATATTTCTATCACTAGGTAGTTATGAGGAGAAGGGGGAGAAAAAATGTATAAGTTGCTAATTGTTGGTGCTCTTTTTGTATTAAAAAAACTTAAAGTGGGAAGAGAAATTTTGAACCAAACCCATGGACTAAATACCAACCCCTTGGAACAGCACTCCTAAGTTAATCAATCAATCTGTTGACCCTGGTCTCTCTTCTAGAAGACCTGCAGCCCTCAGGTAACTGACAACAGCTCCTGGGCAGAACTATGAGTCACTGAGGGAAGATATATAGTGCTGTGGTCTAGGGATTGTTAGTGTGGGACAATATAGTATAAGGTGTTATGTGTTCTCTATATGGTGGTGGTTGCATCTTATAGGATGTGTTAATGGAGTTTGGAGACAGGCAATGAGATGATCCTGATGTTTGTCCTATAGGACCACAACATGGAGGCATATTGATCCTTTTCGTATTTGAATGTGTAAATGATTAACACCTAGCTTATTTTGCATACCATAGGAGTGTGTAAAGCTGTACAGCAACATGACTGTGACAGACAACAAATCTGAAGACTCAGGAGATTCATCCAGAAGTAGTACTATAAGTATTACCAGTCACACCAGACCTCCGGAGAATGTAAGGGAACGTGTTGGTCATTATATGAAGAATGGAGAAATATTGCGGAGTGATTTCCATTCTCTCTACAGAATATCCAATGAATCTCGGTATGTGGCATGCTGTTTTGATACTGAAAAAGCTGTTTCTCATAAGTTTAGCACCTAAAATGAAATTTGTAGTAGAATGTGTAAGAATATTGATTGCATTTGATAATTGTCTATATTTAATTATATATATATTTTTTCAGTAAAAAGGTAGAAAACAGAAAATCAAGGAAGAGGTCAAAGACAAACAAATCACAGAGAGAAAGGAAAAAGAAGGTAAGTAATGAAGAAAGGAACTTGGAATATTATTGTAATGAAAGAACATGCAATCTTTTGATCAGTTAGATATATGTATTTAGGAATATGTTTTGGGAATACTCACTCCAAACTGCTTTTGGCATTTGTGCAACTGTGTATCAGTAGTAATTGTTCTGGTCAACAAATGATGCCTGAGTGAAAAGGGTGGCTATCTATAGACAGGGCCCATTGTGTTGGCTTATCTCTGATCAGGGTTTAGGGCTGTGAGGTGGAGGCTATGAGCTTATGCCAGTGTTCAAGCTACATGTGCAGGACCAAGCAGGGTTGAAAGGAAAGGAATTTTTTGTGTTTGGAAATCATGGCTTCGAATATGAATGAACATGAGCAGGATAACTGTATTCTGAACATAAGCAACACAACATATCGTTTGCTTAATGAACATAGGAATCTGAACAGTGTTGAAAAGGACAAGAAACCTCAAGTAGCACCAGGAAAGAAGAAATTTGCCAAGGAGCGTCGTGCTTCGTGTATACCAAGGTTTGATATCCTGCAGGATGGAAAGTGTAAGCCATATTCTATTTTTAGCTCATCGAGTCAGAAAAGTGTTTCAAGACGTCGTCATAGTGTTATTGGGCATGCAGGTGATATAGACCATAGTCAACTAGGATATTCACAAAGGGGGATGAACTTGGATATCCAAAGTCGATCCGTGAAACTTTATCATTCCGCTCATAGTGAAGAAGCTGAGGGTCTTCATGTTTTGCCTGAAATTTCAGGGCATATGGACAAGAGTCCTACTGAAACTAAAGCAGAGATCACATTATTACAAAGAAATGATGATGAAGGTTTCAAACAGAATATTGCTTCATTAGAAGCAAATAACCTTAAGTCGTGTTCTCAGAATGAAAGTGTTACCGAAAGTGGCTTACTGTCTTTGCCAAAGTCAGATTCATTTGCTGTACTTGAAACAAATTCTAAAACGAGGCCTTTCAGAAGAATACGCTCTATGTCTATTGGTGGCATTCAAAGCTTCTCAGAAGAAAAGCGTCAGCGAAGAACTGGCATTATTTACAATTGCATGAATATGCCTAAGCTTGAAAGACCGAAGTCAGAATTAATTGACATAAAAGAAAAACAGCAGAAAATTAAATCCCCAGAGACATATACAGGGTTTTACCTCGGCAATAGTGGCAGACATAATAAGCCTTGCCTTGAGAATGAAGTTCTTGAAGGAGGTGGACCAAGCATAAGTAAAAGAAAAATGTGTGATGAGAAGCCTAAGTTTACATTGTCACACTCTGAGGTTGAACATTATGTACAGGAGTTTCAAGGCTCCAAAGCTTGGGACAGATTACAAAAAATGGCTCGGATAACATCTAGATTACATACTGGATGTATATCAAAGGTACGTGTGTATTTTCAAGTGGATAGAAAACACTAGGTAGAATAGCCATGTTCAACTTTTTCTCCTCCTCCTCTTCCTCCTCCTCCTCCTCCTCTTCCTTCTCCTCCTATAAATGACTGAAGGTACCATGTTGCCTGAAGGACCCTTCTTCTCATCTGCTTTATAGATTATTTTGAGTGGCTAAGGATGGTCACCATCTGATAAAACACTATGGGTAAACCAGCTCCAGCCATTGGACCCAGCCTTGAAAGAGCCGTATTTTACAGTGTTGCCTCTGACCCAAGCAGGGGTCAGGGGTAACCCTTCACCTGTGAATTACTGAGATGATGATGATGGTACTGTTCCTTAGGCTGACTGACTGAGCAGCCCCATTTCCCTGAGGAATGCCATGGCTGGAATGGGGTTTTCCCATAAATCTCATAATATATGTTGTGTTGTTGGTGTGATTAATTGTGTACAGTGTGGTCTTCTATGATATATTAAATAATATGGGGTGAAGTACACCCTGAGATAGTAGGGATGGTTGAATGGGTCTTGTGTATTGTATCGATGTGTGTACTTTGATTCAGCAACCCCCCTATATATTTGCATTGCTTTTTAGTGAATATTTTTTTCAGGCTTCTACCAATAAACTTTATTCAACTAAAGTTGATCCCTGATCAAATATTAATATGGGAGTATAATATTTTCTTTGCAGACTGAAATTAGCAGTAGTGGCAGTACAGTGGCCCCAATTTTGGAGCTGCCTGGTAATCCCTCATCATTCTCAGTATATGCACGGGTGCGGGGTCTGGTGCTCGAACATGCAAGTCGCCAAGCCCAGGGTATATATCTGGCAACCACACAGCCTATTCCTTCAGACTCTGAAACAGATTCAGATGAGGACAACAACAAAGATTCACCTGTACAGATTCCTAAAGTAAGAATTTGTGTATTGTTTTATGATTTTTTTTTCATTGTTTTGTTATGCATAATCTCGTGTACATAATGTTATCATATACTGTATAATTGGTAAATGGTTCTCACAAAGTTGTTTAATGATAGGTCATCAAATTTAATTGTGTGCATTTGGTGTAATGCTCTACTTACATATACCAAAAGATACTCTCCTCTTTACAAGGGGGAGTGGCCATATCAAAGTATATAACACCCTTACATTTACTTTCCTTGAGTGAGAAAGAAGGAGGTGAGGAGGAGGGCAAGGGCAGAAAAGAAGATAGGAGATATGTTTGATGAAAGAGTATTGGGATGGTTTGGAGACATGGAAAGAATGAGTGAAGAAAGATTAGTAAAAGAAGTGTGGAAGGCAGAGGTGGATGGGGTGAACTGGAGGGAACAACTGAGGATGAGATAGATGGATGGGGTAAAAGGGGCATTTAGCAATAGGGAGATGTCTGTTGAGGAAGGAAGGGAGAAGGTAGAAGATAGGGATGAGTAGAGAATGACTGTGTGTGGATGATACTGTGATACATGGAAGAGAGTGGTCCTGTGTAAATTATATTTTGATGCAGACCAAAGGAATTTCTCCCCATCTTCAATGTTACTGCAAGGTTGGGTCGCCAATTAAATGAAGAGGCCTTGCTGTGGATGTGTTGTGTCTTGCTGCATTGCTTGTGACCCAGGCAATAGGCAAGATGCAGGGTTGACCTGTCATCCAGGAGGAGTGGTGAATGGGGATGAAATGGGTGGGAGTGGAATTGAGCCATTTGACTTTGGCAACTTCCCTTGTAAGGGGGAAAAAGCCCTTGGTATATGTATGTACATTTACTTTCCAAACCACCCCATCCATATATATATATTGAACAACCATGATGGCATTACACAACCATGGCATAGCCCCATCTTCATAACATACCATCTCTCCATTCTTTATCCTCACATTAACTGCTATTTACATAAAAACTTATGACCACTCTTGATAGACATCCCTCTATTCAGGACATCTGCAACACATTCCATAATACCTTTCTGCCAACCCTGTCATATGCTTTCTCCAGTTTATAAAACCCCAAAAGACATCTTAACCTGCAAAAAGTTTTTGCATATCTACCTGTAAAAAATTGATCTGTGCCCTCACTTCCTTTCTTAAACCCACACTGCTGTTCTCCATTTATTTCCTGTATTCCCCTCTATATACTGTACTCTATTTCAGATTGTAGGATTGGGGTTAGTAAGTGTATATGAACTAATAAGAGGATCAGTGTCTGCATATCCAGCATTGTGTATACGAGCTCTTGAAGCCCTACTTGATATCTTGCAAGGACAGCAACCAGAAGCTTTAAGAAATGAACCTGCTGAAGTTATCGGTAAGTTATTTATGTGGATTATTTCTCTATGGTAATGGTATTTTGTGTTACTGTCATGAAAAATTGATTCAAATTATGTGGCTTACCTAGAGGAAGAAGAAAGTAAGTTATTCTAGTGTGATTTTCGGAAATACATTTTGTATAAATTTCAACAAATCAATTGGTTGATAATTACTGAGTTCTCTCTGATCTCCTTTCTTGTGAGGTAAAATTATTCTAGCATTGCACCATGATTTATGAAGGCTTTTCTTGTGTCTTCCTCTCACTCTCCAACTTCATCCTGAGCACAATTGTATTCACCTGTATTAACTCTTAATCCATATACATGCTGAACAATCATGGTGACTACACAGCTATGGTGTAGTCCCACCTTCACCTCAAACTATTCTCTCTCCATTTCCTTCCTATCTCATATTCAATAGAAACTTGGTTCTTGAGCCTCCCACGAGTCAGACAGATTGGTTCTTGACCAAAAAAAAAAAATGCTCCATTAGCCAGCCAAACTATTGGTTCTCAATTAACCTGAATGAAAAAAAAATTAAAAGGGGGCTAAATTAAATTTTTTGTGGGGAAATATCACCCTGATAAAGCTGTATCCAGCAGATCAATAAACTTGTTTCAGTCCTCGACCAAATCTGTTTTGGAACAGTTTTCAAGAATGTATTGTAGTCAAGAACTGAGGTTCTACTGTATCTCTAATACACTCCATGATCTATTTCTGTCAACCATATGCCTTTTCCAAATCCATGAAAGCCCAAAAGACATCCTTACCCTTTGCCATGAACTTCTTGCATATATCATACTGCAAAAAAAATTAACTATGTACCCTCATCTTCTCCTAAAACCAAACTAACCTAAACCCAGTTACTCACTCTGTTCCTTTCAGTTAACATCAGCCCATAGAGATTACCAAATACTCTCACAGATTAATTACTTAAAAATTACTACATTCATATTTGTCCCCTCTTTTCTATTGTGGAAGTATAAAAGCACTCTTCCAGTCCACTGGTACACTTCTTTCCCTTGGATACACATTACACTCTCACCAGCTATTCTACTATAACCGCTCCACCCTTTGTCAGACATTCCCCATTACAAAGAACCCAGGTGCTGTGCCAGATTCCATCTTTGTTAATGCCCTTTGTATCTCCTCTTTTCCTATGACCTTTTCATTCTTCTATCCCATCAGTTAATTTCAGTCGAGGGTTATATACCTATTTCTAGAATGGATCATACATTTTTTATTTTATTTTGTTTATTTACCTAGCCTTCCGATAGGAGGGAGTTTGTGATGTTAAGTCATATCATTACCATCCTTTATTTATTTATTTTAATTTATTTATTTATTTATTATTATTTTTTTTTCTTACAGAGGCCTTGTTTACTCTCTTGTTAAGACTTGCAACCGCCAGCAATGGTGATGTATTGACATGTCCATCTTCACCATTGGTTGGAGTTGCTTGTGCCTGTCTGTTGTCATTGGTGGTAGCTCGAGGAGAAACGGGCAAATTCCTGAGAGCTACAGCTGATATCTTGATGACATCAAGGCAGTTAGCCAGTCAAAATATTCAGGTATACTGTTCATAATTAGTATGTTATTTAACTGTAGTGATTTACATTTAGACAGCATGAAACTCGTGATTTTTTTGAAGATTTTATAAAGAATTAGTTTATTTTAGAGCAAGTTGTTTTGGTTTAATTGTATACTATCAATTCTTAGAAAAAATTCATACATTCTACTATCTATATCTATTTTGCAGGTTCCTGTAATATTAACCTTATTACAAAGAAGTGTCCATGCAGTTTTATTAGGCAAAACTTCACGTCCAGACTGGTTGACATGTGGAGTCCCCAAGAATTCCTTAATAGACAAGTTTACCATAAGAATCTTCACAGGTAAATTTTTATATCTTTAGTAGGACTCAAAATAGCTTTTGAGAACATGTGAGATACAGTTTATGTAACAAAAAATAGTATAATTTTTTATTGTTTGTATTTTGTGTATTTACTGACCTATCTGAGAGTTGACACCTTGACATGGTGGATAGGCTTGAGAATCTTAATGGTTGCAAAATCTTGATTGGTGATGCAGTTGGGGAGGGTGTGCAATTGGAAGAAATTGAAAGTAAATGTGGGTGGGAGCAGGGTTATGAGGTGTACAAAGGGAGAGATTGACAGTAAGTTGTAGGTAAGTGTTAAAGGAAAGAGGCTAGAGAAAGTGAATAGTTTTTAGCACAGTATTTGTGGTCATATGTGACAGGGAGTAGAGGTTGGGGGTGGAGTTGGGGAGGCAGGTAAGAGTCTTGATAGAGGATGAAGGGTGTCATGAGAAATGGGTGTCTGGGAGTGGATGCAAAGAGAAGATCATATGAAGTAGTGATTGTGCCTGTGAAACTGTATAGAGTGGCACCTTGGAATTTAAGGGAGCCAGACAGAAGATATAGAAATATCTTTGAGAAGTATGGTGTAGGTCGTAAAAATGGATTGGGTGGAAAGGGAGCTGGCAGGTGGAGCTGATGGAAGAATGTTGGGATGGTGTAGGCACATGGAAGGAACGAATGAGAGAAGGTTAGAAAAAATAAAAGTGTAGAGGATGGAGGTGGATGTAGTGAAGTTCAGGGGAAGACCAAGAATGAGATGGAGGGATAGGATGAAGGGATCCTTTAGCAAAAGAGGAATGTCTGTTGAATAGGGAAGGGAGAAGGCAAGGGATAGTTTTGAATGATGGGTGGTTGTGAATGGGTGCTACTTTGATGCAGCCAAAAGGTATTTCTCCACGTCTTCTCTATTTCTACATGAAGAGATGATGGGGCTGATGGAAGAATGTTGGGGTGGTTTAGGCACATGGAATGAATGAATGAGGGAAGGTTAGAAAAAAAAAGTGTGTGGAGGTGGATGGAGTGAAGTTCAGAGGAAGACCAAGTATGAGATGGAGAGATTGGATGAAGGGATCATTTAGCAAAAGAGAAATGTCTGTTGAATAGGGAAGGGAGAAGGCAAAGGATAGTTGTGAGTGGCGGGTGGTTGTGAAGGGATGGTACTTTGATGCAGCCGGAAGGGATTTCTCCTTGTCTTCTCCATTTTCACATGAGGGGATGAAGAGGGAGGGTCGCTGTGTAAATGAAGGGGCTGGCCCTACTGTGGTTGTGCTGTGTCTTGTTTAATTGCTTCTGACCCTTCATCCATGAGGAGCTAAGATGAGGGGGAAAGAAATTGGTGATGGATGGGAGTGGAATGGGTGGTGGTGGGTGCACGCCTTGGCTGCTATCTTCCTTATATGGAGGAAAAAGCCTTTGGTAGATGGATAGTAGCATATATGACTGTTTTTTTTAATTTTCCAATTGTTATATCTATTTTTGAACTCATGAGCTGTAGATATATCATCACTTAAGCTATTCCAGGAGTTTACATGTCTGTGGGAATCTATATCTTCTCATCCTTTTGACATTTGGTGTGTGTGTGTGTATGTGTAATTTCAGCATGTTGATATATGCAATAATTTAATGTTATTATATCTTTTTTAGATGGAGAAGAGAGTGATAAAGGCAGTACCATGACATGTGATGGCCACTTTCTGTACATACACAATTCCCATGGCCTGTTCAAGGTGGGCTCAGGCTTTGGAGGCACCATCAAGGGACATATCTATATTCACCGCCCAGATTTTTACCCACATCAGAAGGGTTGGCTAGGATATGCTCATGTAAGTATAAGCTAAACAATGAGTTAATGCTATTGATAATGACTGTTGCTTTATGTTTCACTGACTGGAAACCTGTATCTCCAGAGTAACTAAAAATAATTCTCAGGTCCTATACATAATTGAGATTGGACTGGAATGTTGTTTGTGTTTCAGTAGTGTGGGTTTGTTTGTGTCTCTGGCAAGCAATGGTAAGATGAGGGGAAGAACAAACGCAAGTTGTCAGCTCTCCTTTTGTAATAAAGTGGAGGAAAATTAGTTTAAATTGATAAAGACCTTTGGCCTGGTTCTTGAGTGCTACTCCTTCAAGGTTTCACAACTGTAGAAGTTGGGGTGTAGGTTAGTTTTGAAGATGAATGATAGGGAGATGATTTTTTATGGTTCCTTCATGCTTGGCCATATTATTTACTGCTTAATATATAGATATTGGTGATGTAATTTTATTCAGGTGCATCTATTACTGGGATGGATAGAGTGAGAAATGTGAAGATAAGCCAGAGAATGGGGGTAGAAAGAGATGTTTAATAGAGTAGATAAAAGAGTGTTGAGGTTGTTTGGATATATGCAGAAAAGAATCTGGGAAGCAGAAATTGGTGGATTGAGCTTGAGCACATCGAAAACAAAAGGAGTGTGGAAGGCAGAAGTGGGTGGAGTGAACCTGAGGGGAAGACCAAGAATGAGATGGATAGATGGGATGAAGGAGGTTTTAAGTTAAAGGGGAATGTGTTGAGCAGGTAAGGGAGAAGGCAAGAGATAGGTGTGAGAGGAGAATGGTTATGAATTAAATATAATATGACAGCCTATTCTAAAAGATTTTAATAAGATTTTTTTTCCCATAGGGTGATGTGTTCTACCGCCCAGAAGAAGGATCTGGAGAACTAGTGGTAATAGACAGGGAAGTGCTCAAAGTATCTGAAGTGTACCAGAGTTCAACACCAGGCTGGTCAGTTGGATTGCCATTTAGTGATGGAATCAACATTGGACATATTTCTGCTGATAGAGAGGTATGATTTTTGAAGATCAAGGATTGTATATGTACATTTATGTATTCTTTGTGTTCATGTTATATGATTTTGTGTGTGGAAGTGAAAGGGTGGTATTATTTTCTAAAACATACTTTCTATTAGTGTCAAGAACTAAGCTAATATACAAGGCAATTTAAAAATTTTGTGATGTCATGCCATCTCCTATGTATATATATGTAAAGTGAATATTATAAAAGACTTATGGGATGAATTATAAACATGATATTTTGAGTGCTTAAAGATGTCAAGTGATATTTATTTACAGGATGGATTTGTTGTTCGAACATACAACCCAGTTGTCAAGCCCATGCCATTAGTCAGTCAGCTGAACTTGAGCCTTGCTGTCAGATGCATACAAGTGAGTTTTTATTACTTTTTTAGTCTTTTGCTCCATAAGAATTGATTTGTCATATTTTGTTTTGGCTAATGCTTGATAATTTTCTGTATTTTCCAGTTACTTGGTGGAGGAGAAGAACATACTAATCTAATTACAGGGGTTGAAGATGATGTTAACATGGTTACATCTGGTAAAGATTTTACTCTTATCAAAACATCAAGTGGAAAGGTAAAAATAAAGTTCTGTGATTTATTATTTTTTCATTTATATATCTGTGTTTGATAGTAGTGAAAGGAGGCAAATCAAGTAGAGAGGAAAAGGTAAAAGATGCAAATGAAGAGGTGATAATGAAAGAGACAGCAGTAAGAGGAAGATGGCAGAGTATTTTAGGGAGTTGCTAAATGTGAAAGAGGATGGAGAGGAAAAGGTAGTTGTAGTGGGAAGCTCTAAGAAAATGACAGTGATGAATGAGGAAAATGGATGAGAGATAAGAAAAGATGAGGTGAAAGCAGTTATTAAAATGATGAGAGCAGGAAAGGCACCTGGGTTAGGTGGGTGTAATGCAGTGTGTCTAAAAAAGGGAGGTACAGTGATGGTGGACTGGCTAGTGAGGTTGTTTAATGTTTGTCTGAAAGAGGGTAGAGTGCCAGAGGACTGGAGGAATGCCTGTATAGTTCTACTTTACAAAGGAAAAGGGGACAAGTGTGAGTGTAGTAGTTTTAGAGGAATCAGTTTGTTGAGTTTAATTGGGAAGGCTTATAGGAGGGTTTTGATTGAGAGGATTAGGAGAGGAATAGAGGGAGTAATAGATGAGGAACATTGTTGGTTTAGGACAGTTAGTGTTTGTGTGGATCAGATTTTTGTGGTAAGACAAATATGTGAGAAAACTTTGGGAAAAGGGAAGGATGTTTTTTGGGCCTTAATGGATTTGGAAAAGGCTTATGGTAGGGTAGACAGGAAGGCATTGTGGGAGGTATTGGAGATATATGAGATGGAAGGAAAGCTGTTAAGAGCATTTGGGAATGGATGCTAAGAGGAGATTGTATGAAGGGGTGATTTGCTGACAGTACTGTATGGGGCAGAAACATGGAACATTAAATGTGTGTGAGATGAGATGTCTGAGAAGTATGATAAAGTTTACTAGGCTGGATAGAGTGAGAAATGAAGAAGTAAGGTGAGTGAGGGTGGAAAGAGAATTGGGATGGTTGGGACACACAGAAAGAATGGATTAAGAATGATTAGTAAAAGAGTTGTGGAAGGCAGAGGTGGATGGAGTGAACAGGAGGGGATGGCCAAGGATGAGGTGGATGGATGGGATAAAATGTGCATTGAGAAAGAGGGATATGTCTGTTGAGGAAGGAAGGGGGATGACAGAAGATAGAGGTGAGTGGAGAATGGTTGTGTATGGATGATGGTGTGATACATGGAAAGGAGTGGGTAGGGATGGGGAGGTTAGGGCTGAACCAATGGCCATGGCTATTTTCCTGGGGATTACAGGTCTCCCACAAGAGAGAACTGGGGCAATTGGTTTATAGATTGTAACCTTGTACTGATAACTACATACCCGTGTTTCATGTGTGGTGTGACTTAAGTACATGAATATTTTTATACACCATCCTCATACAATAATTGGGTTTTAGGTCCATTACAATGGAAAAGCAGCATCTATTGGCATGAAGCCAAACAACAGCAACGGAAGTAATGGGGCAGCCAGCAATGGAAGTAATAGTGGGAGCAACATCAATGCTGGAAGGTGGCCAGAGCTTTCGATTACAAAGAACCCTCGCATCAGTCACGTAGCTGTGGGACATGAAGGACAGCATGCTCTCTTAGTCTCTGATGAGGGAGTTTGTTTCTTCGTCGGCACAGCCCGTAGAGGGGAGGATGGTGATGGCAGTGAGTGATTTAAAGTTCTTTTTATTTTTTTAATGATTTTTGTGAGCCAGTATAAATATATATATATATTATTATGATATAGTCTTTGTAACAAGGTTTCTCATTTTGTGGCAGGTAAAGGAAGGAGGCAACCCAAACCTGTCAAACCAAAGAAAATGATCAAGTTAGAGGGTCAGTTTGTGATTCACACTGCCTGCAACAATGGCACATCTGCTGTTGTCACTCGAGATGGAGAACTGTACATGTTTGGCAAAGACACGTCTCATTGTGATCACACAACAGGTTAGTAGTTTGATAATTTCTTTTGATAAAGTTGATCCTCATCTTATACAAATCCTGTTATTTATTATTGTGTCCATTTATAATGTAGTTAGTAACACATTATGGAGCAGAAAATACAATCCATATTCAATAGAATATTTATAAACTACCAAAAAATAGGAAAGGGAGGAGTGGAGGTGGAGGTAGATTATAGATTGAGAGAAGTGCCTTGGGGGAATTAAAAAATGTAATGAGAAATAGACATTTGGGAATGGATGGTAAGAGGAGAGTGTATGGAGGGGTGGTTGTGCTGAAAGCACTGCATGGGTAGAGACATGGAACATAAGAGAGGAAGAGTTTAAATGTTTTTAAAATGAAATGTCTGAGAAGTATGGTAGGAGTTATGACGTTGGATAGAGTGAGAAATGAAGAGGTGAGGAGGGTCTGGTAGTGGAAAAGGAGTTGGGAGATAGGGTATATGAGAGAGTATTGGGATGGTTTGGATACATGGAAAGAATGAGTGAAGAAAGATATGCAAAAGAAGTGTGGAAGGCAGAGGTGGATGGAGTGAACATGAGGGGGCAACTGAGGATGAGATGGATGGATGGGATAAAAGGGGCATTGGAAAAGAGGGGGGTGTCTGTTGAGTAAGGAAGGGAGAAGACAGAAGGTAGGAGTGAGTGGAGAATAGTTGTATATGGATGATACTATGATGAATTGAAGGGAGTGGGTGGGGAATGGTGGGGTTAGGGAGTGGTTATGTGTGAATGATATTTTGACATAGCCCAAAGGGATTTCACCCTATCTTCAATGTTTCTGCATGAGGGGACAGAGGGGTGGGTCGCCAATTAAATGAAATGGCCTTGCTGTGGATGTGTTGTGTCTTGTTGCATTGCTTCTGACCCAGGACAATGGGCATCATCTATGAGAAGCCAGGATGAGAGGGAGGGAGGGAGGGGTGGTGGATTGGTGTGAAAAAGGTGGGAATGAAGTGGCTGGGAGTGGAATTATGCCTTTTGACTTTGGCTACCTCCCTTGTAAGGGGGAAAGAACCCTTGTTATATGTATCAAAAAGTAAACTGGCAAAAGTACCCTGAAAATAGAGAGAGAATTGGAATAATTTGAAATAAACCAATACTCGTGTGGATAAAGTAGTAAGCACAGTAATAAGAGAGACCCGGGGCAACAGACAGTTTGATTGATAACAAACAAATGCTTCCCTCCTCCTTCTACTAAAAGCCATTGATGTAGAGATAGTCCCACACTAATACAAAACAAATAGCAATTTAAAGATTCTTCACAGTGAGATTTATAGATGGGTCCAAGAACCGTTGACATCTAATGTGGAACTGAGTTTCTAATCAGTGACACTTGAGGCAACAGTTATTACTTTTCACTATAATCTAACTGTTCTAATATTTTCGTAACTTTGGTTTCAGGTCTAGTGTCTGAGTTGCGTGATGTTCACGTTACTGCAGTGGCTCTGGGAAAGGCCCATGCTTTAGCCTTAACTAATAAGGGACATGTCTACAGTTTTGGCATTAATAACAAAGGACAATGTGGGCGAGACTACACACCACAGGCTAAGGAAACTACAGGTTAGTTTACATGCAAGTTTAGTTTTGCCTTGACTCCTTGAGGACAGATTACTCACATGACCTAGGTTGTCAGTTGATGGAAACAAGAGATTGGTACCAAACTGGTTGTACAGTATAAGCTGTGTTCAGTGGGAACTTTTTTTTTTTTTTTTTTTTTAATAAGATTTTAATAAATACAGTCGAACCTTGAAAGCCCGGACCCTCGTATGACCGGTCGAAATGAACAAAGGGCGGACTTTTCAAGCAAAGTTCCCTATTTGTCCAGTAGGTGGCAGCGACGGCCGTACACGTGTACTCAAACCCAGCCCAGTCAAGCCGCCACAAGGGCTGTCATTTCGTAGAATTTTGTACCAAAACGTAGTAAAATAGCAGCATGTGGCAACTGCACAAGGAGCTGATGGCCAGGGGTGGTTGCTGCTGTTTAATCATGCACGCAAACAACACAACATACACTCTATAAAGGATTTGTGGGAAAACCCAGTTTCGGCAGTGGCATTCCTTGGGGAGACGGGACTGCTCGGACAGACAGTCTAGGGAACGACAACAACTGCACAAGGACATGAGGAAATTTTTTCTACATATCAGCGGGCTGTTAAAAACGTTCAAAAACTCAAACTTTTGTGTAAAAATCATAGAACTAGTTATCAAATAATAAATGGTACATCAAAATATGACTTATTGGTAATTGTGTTACTTATAAAATATTATACCTCAAAAGATACGTTTTTACTGTGTAGAAAAAATTATATGCTAAAGTTTCAGCTTTCTTTTAGCGATAATAATATGAAAAAAAAAAAAAGAATTTTTATATCTTACTGAATATGTTAGGGCATGGGGGCCTTATATACATTCAAGAATAAAAAAAATAGAACCACCATTTTGTCAAAGTTTGACAAGCATATCTTGCTATGAAAGTCTGCACATGCCCGAGAAAAATGTATGCCCCAGTATGGCAACACTCCCATTCTACACGGCAGTGTAGAAAACGTGCTAACCCTGGCCGCCACCACTGTCCCGCATGCATACCTTCCGATATTTACAGTGTACGTAATAAAAGATACAGTACAGTACACTGTATATACAGTACATTTACATGCCTGTATTATAATCATTATTACAGAATTTTTGGTATTATAGCATTATTATTACAGTATTGTTATTATTACAGTGTTAGAGTATTATTCTTATGTGTTTCTATGCCATATCATACATTACCTATACGTATACCGCTATGAAAATCTATGGTTGTTAGGGTGATATTTTCGATGACCGGACGTTTGGCATGACCGGACCACCCTTCCCCCCAATTAGTCTGGGCTTTTGAGGTTCGACTCTACTGATGCTATTTGCATTTATAATTGGGTTAGGTCTGTTCTGAAGTTAGTGATGCAAAACATTTTCAGAATTTTATGCTGAATTTGTAAAGTTAGGAGATTATAGTAGATAACTGTACAGTGAAACCTCAGTTAAATGAACTCTGAAGCAATGTTCTTTCAATTTGATTTACTCTACAGAAAATCCATTAGCCTTACTGACCACTGAACTTGTGTGTAGTTCACAGTATAACTTGACACACTTCCTTGCTCAACAGAAATCCCACATGCATCCAAAGCTCCTTCCACTCCATCTTTATTCTTAGTCTTCCTCTCAAGCTTACTCCATGCACCTCTTTCAACAATATCTTAGCTAGTCTTTCTTAATTCAGTTGTCCATAGGACCTCAGAATTATCTGATCTACTTCAACAGCTCATTTCTTATTCCTGTTCCTATCCTCACCTCTTTATTTCTCTCTCTATCCAGTCTTGTAACATCTGTCATACTTCTGAAACGAGCTCAAAAGTATTCAGTCTCTCTCTCCCTCAGTATTCCAAGTCTGTGAATCATACAACCTTTTTTCCATTTATGCCAAAGTAACATCTATCTCTTATAACACTTTTCATTCTACCCAGATATTTGTACTAAAACTATTTCTCTTTATAGTTACTGCTGCTGATAATAACATTCATATATAACTTTCATGAAACATTTCTGTACTAGGTCACCATACAGTATTTCATATTTGTGTTGAAAGTAAATGTGGATAAAAGTTAAGGTGATGAGAGGTACAAGAGGTAATAGGGGGGGTGATTATCCCCACGATTGTGTATGGGGTAGAGACTTAAAATTTAAGGGAGGCAAGATAAGAAGATCCTAAATGTATTTGAGATGAAGTATTGAAGAAGTATGGTGGGGATTATGAGGATGTATAGATTGAGAAATGAGTTGAAGAGACAGAGAGCAGGGATGAAAGGAAAGCATGCAGATGGGGTTGATCAAAGAATACTGGGATGGTTTGGGCAAATGGAAAGAATGAGTGAAGAAAGTCTAGCAGTAAAGAGTGTGGAAGGTAGAAATAGATGGAGTGAACTTAAAGAGAATGCCAAAAATAGGATGGATGGATTGAGTGGAGAGTGGTTGTGAACGGATGATAAATTGAAGGAATTTCTTCTTAACTGCTGTGTAATTTCTTAAGTGGGTGAGGTGGGAGGGTAGCCATGTAATGAAGCAGTGGGGGTAAATCAACTTTGGCTGGTGGGCCCTGTTATGAAGATATTACATTTTGCTGCATTGCTTCTGACCTGAGCAGTGGGTGGGGGACAGGGATGATCCATCATCCACAAGGAGCTAAGATAGAAGGAACAACAAATAGGTGTGGAATGGATGAAGCTTGGGTTTAGACCATGACTAGGCAACCCCCTATTAAGGGGGATGGACTTTTTCGTATGTTTGTATGGATGGATGTGGAATGCATACTTACATTTGGCCACCCCCCTCTCAGGAGGAGAAAGCCTTTTGGTGTATGCAAGTGTGTTTTTTTCCTACCGTCCCCCTCATAATATATGTTTGTTAAATATAATTCTTACCTACATTTACATTATCTTGCAAGGGATGTCCATGTCAGTTGGTCCAGCAGGTGATGAGGAAGTGGAGGAAGATGATGGAGGAGAGAGTGAAGATGGAGCTGAAGTAGGGATGTGTCCACCTGGGCGCCATCGATGGGTTCGTGACCTATGCCTGGTCTGCATGTATTGTCATGAGTGTACTGGCTATGGTGCTGTTTGTGTATCCAGCGGAAGGCCCAATCGAAACCCTGGACAGTGAGTTTTTCATTTAATATTTATTTTAATTGAAATATGATAATGTATTGAAACATGTCTTTCATGTTAGGGTTTATTATATTCGAAATAAAAACCATGTGAGGACGGAGGCTTTATTGGTATGACATTTCACTTGTTACAGCTTTTTCAAATACATGTACTTGAAAAAGCTGTAATGAGCGAAATAGCCGTAACAAACGAAATGTTGTACTAATAAAGGCTTTGTCCTCGCATGATGTTGATTTCAATAGACTTGTCGCCAACTATCACTTTCCAACAGGAAATTTTTTATTATAGTGCCATGATTATGGTGCCATGCTTTATAGGACCTATTTTAAAAATCCATTATCTCTGGTACAAAATAGGTATCAAAAGCAGAGCAACACGCTCACTCCTGTGGGAAGAAAAGCCTTCTGGTACATGTAATATCTCTGTATTTGCTTATAGATAATAATTTACTTCATAAAGGCAACCTCAGTAGAACATCTCCACTTAGAAACCAGTCTCCTCACAGAACAGCACATGAGAATGTTAGCCACACAGTTCTACACAAATCTTTGAATTTTACCATATATATACATACATAAACACACATACATAAACACACATAAACACACATACATAAACACACATAAACACACATACATAAACACACATACATAAACACACATACACAAACACACATACACAAACACACATACACAAACACACACACACACACACAAACACACACACACACACACACACACACACACACACACACACACACACACACACACACACACACACACACACACACAAAATTAGGTAAATACACTCACACTCATATTCACACTTGCACAGCCCACCAGACACAACATACATAAACACACATACATAAACACACATACATAAACACACATACATAAACAAACACAAACACACACACACAAACACACACACACACACACACACACACACACACACACACACACACACACACACACACACACACACACACACACACACACACACACACACACACACAATTAGGTAAATACACTCACACTCATATTCACACTTGCACAGCCCACCAGACACAACATAAAAAGATGAAACTTTTGTAAATTGTAATGAATATTCTTATTTCAACAGGCCTTGTGGCTGTGGGTCAGGAGATTCAGGCTGCAGTGAATGTGGTTGTTGTCGCACATGTGCTGATGAGCTGCCAGGTGCTGAAGGAGACCAGCAAGACCCATTCAGTTTAATGAATGGTCAGCCAGGAGGATTGTTTGGATTCTTTGAAATGAGCAATGTCGGAGGTGAAATCATATACATTTTGTGCATAGATTGATGTAAGAACAATGTATGTTATAGTTAGTGCAGAGTGGATAAGTTAGTCAATCAATCAGTGGCAGCAATGAGAGATCCATGGATCTCTTTCAAGAGACATGGGATAATGGATTGATTATTGTGTATTATTGTAGGCAAGTCTGTATGATAGTGCATAAAGACTGGATTGTTCTCTGATGTAAAAACTTATCACTCACACACTTAAAGTTTCTTAGTATGTGCATCCTGAGGATTTATTTACTGAAAACTATCGGTGAGATTGTGTCAGTCAATTAATTGTTGCCTTGAATTTCACTAAATGAGAAACCTGCAGCCCTGCAATGGCTGGCAATGGTCCTCAGAACCTTCCACAGATCTCTCTGGAAAGAAAGTTTGAACTTTTGTGTTGTATCAGTATGGTACTGTTTCTATGTTGCTGGCTCAAAATGGTAAGGAGAGGAGAGCAGTTGCTAGTTGTCAGCTCTCCATGTGTTAAAAAGTGTATACAAATACCTGTACAACTAGTTGTTTGATTAACATTTGACACAACCTCAAAAAAAATTGTAGGGGGAGGGCAACTGCCCACTCTTGCCCAACCACTTTAAGATGTCCATGGTCAGTTTTATTTCAAAATTATAAAAAAAAAAAAAAAAATAGATATATTGCACAAAAGGAAATTTTGAATTTTTTTATTCTGTGGTCTTTTATATTTTATCATAAGTTTTATTTCCGTCATTGATTATTCTTTAGGACTATTTGGGGGCCGAGCAGGTGGTCGACTTCAAGATCAGCTTCAGCGTCGCTTTGATGAGAGAAGACACAGACCACGACATCGCCATGCTCGTTATGCCCCTGCACCTCTCAAGAAGGGTATGAGTAATGGATCAACATCTATGTGTACTAGGACCATTCTTTTGTCATCACATATTTAGATAATCTTTTTTATAAAGTGTTTTTGTTTATTATTCAGTTTTAATTTTTTTTATTGTAGCCTTGTAGGTAATAATAGAGAGTTGTGTGCATGTAATTTTCAAGGTTTTTTTACATAAAGCACATCATCATGGCGGCCATACACTTATTGAAATGGGACAATGTAAAAATGAGAGGGCACAAAAAGAAACTAAAAAAAGATAATTACAGAAAAGATCTGAAAAAAAACAGCTTTCCACACAGAGTGATAGATACTTGGAACAAATTAGACAAAGAAACAGTGTGTGCAAACACTATTCAAGATTTTAAGAAAAAAATTGATGCTGAGAGATACAAAGACGGGTCACCACGAGCATAACTCCCTTCCCGTATAATACAACTAGGTAAATACACTAATAAGCCTCTTGCTCCATATAAGGGAGGTGGTCAGCCAAGTCATTCAACACCCTTTACCCATCCATCACCCATCTGTTTCTCTCTCATCTTAGCCCCTTTTGGGTGAAGGGTCATCCCCTCCACTGTACACTGCCTGGGTCATAAGCATGCAGCAAGACACAGCTCACTCACAGCAGGGCCACTTCATTTACATAGTGGCCCTCCATTCTTGTTCTCTCATACAAAATCATACATACATACATATACCAAAGGCTTTTTCCCCGTTACATGGGGGGGGGGTAGCCAAAAAAGAAAGAAAAAGAAAAAGGCATAGAAATCACTCCCACCCATTTCATTTCCCATATATTCCACTCCCCTCCAACCTCCTCCCTCACTCCTATCTTGGCACCTCCTGGGTGATGGGGGATGGGATTAGGAGTCCTACTACCTGTAGCCCCAAAAGGGGACATTCCTAAAAAAGAAAAAATGCAGAATCACCCAATAGTAAAATTAAATGACCAAACCCTTCCACTGCAAAAGAACCCAAAAATTCTAGGCCTAACATTTGATACTTGTATGACTTTCAGGCTACATATCAAAGACCTGACAGCAAAAAATCAACAACGAACCAAACCTACTAAGATCCATTACTCGCATTGACTTTGGACAACTAAAAGAAGCCCTAATAACCATATCTAAACATTTCATAAGAACCCCCTTTGACTAAGCCTCCATAGCATGGTTCTCAACAATTAGTCAAACACAAACAATTTACAGGATGAAGCACTAAGAGTAATAAAAGGATACACCAAAACCACCCCTATTGAACACCTACATAAAATCAATCAATTGTTGCCTTGAGTTTCACTTGGTGGAAAACCTGTAGCCCTACAGTGGCTGGCATCAGTCCTTGGAACCTCTTACAGATCTCTCTGGGAAGAAACTTTAGACTGTTGTGTGTATTGTATTAGTGTGGGACTGTTTCTGTTTCACCTGCTGAAAGTGATAAGAAGAGGAGAGCAGTCACCGATTGTCAGCTCCCCATGTTTGAAAAAGAGTAATAAATACAGTTGAAATTAATAGAGAAAGATCTTGTCCCTAGTCCAGAGACTGAGTGACAGCCCCTCAGGGTTGCACCTCTTGATAGAGATGAGGGGTTTCACAGTTTTTGAAAATGAGCAGCTTCATTGTCCATCTTGCAGAACCACCACATACAGGTACCCATCATTGGTCCCACTGATAGACAAAAACCAAAATCCTCCCAATTGAAGACCACATAAAATGGACAGAAACACAATACAACACCAGAAGCCTAAACAGCACTCACCCTTCACACAACATTTCACAAGCACCTCAAACCCTGCCACTGGCGAAGTTGAACCAAGGGCATGGTTCTTTAAATTCCACACTACAAAGTCCTCTGTGAGGGGCACCATCCTAGCCTTCTGATAGGGGGAGTTTGGGACATTAAACCATATCATATGACACTTGGTTTTGAGGCCGGGCCTACAATTTCTTTTTGTCAACTTCAGCTGTATTTCTTCCACCTTTTTTCACTTAAGGTTAGCTGACAGCTGGTGACAGCTTCCCTCCTCCTGCAACTTTCAGCCAGTGACAGAAACAGTCTTATACAAATAAAACACAAACAAAAACCCGTATTTTCTTCTAAGAGAACCCTATGTGAGGGTCCAAGGACCATTGATACTTGCTGTAGGGCTGTAGGTTTCCAGCCAATGAAATTTGAAGCAACACCAACAAAACATTTATTATTGTCATTGTTATTGTGATCATTGTCATCAGTACAGTAGGGAAATGAGTGAGAATAAATGAATGGATGAGACAGTCAAGAGCGATATTCCTTGCAATTGCTTTGTAGATGAGTGTATGAGCAGGAATTTGTTGCATGATGAAGCAATAGGGGTAAACCACCTATTGTTGTTGGACCTTGTGGTGGCTGAGTTGTACCTTGCTGCACTGCATTTGACTCGACCCTTCATCCTTGAGGTAGTAAGATAAGCTCTGCATGGGTGAGTGGGTTTTTATATGCGAGTGTAATCATTGACTTTCGTCCTCCTTATAGGACTGTGGGCTTTGTATTTATGTATATGTATGAAATGGCTATACACATGAATTTTTAATATAGAGCCATGGGTCTCCTGTAAAAGAGAGCTGAGACAATAGATTGATTGGTTGATATTTGATGAAAGAAAGAGAACTCTGATAAGGATGTGAACTTTATGAAAACCTTGAAAATTACTCGTTTAAGATTCCCACCTGTTACCATCTTATTCCCTGTGATGATATTTAAAACCTTATATATTTTCATTACTCAATCCTTTAGTAAGGTAAGTGTAAAGTATTTTGTGCTTTTCTTATATTATTTTTATTATTATTATTTATTTATTTTTTTACCATTTTGTTTTGTTTCCCCAAACATTCCCTATCATGGTAGGGATTGTTCACAGTACACTGTGACGGGAGGCTGCAACCTACTCTTATTTGACTCCTTAATGATGAACATATGCATGTTATTAAGACTTCTTGGGCTATTGATTTGAATAAAGTCTTCCTTGTGTACAATCCTTTGATGTATTGCACCCAGCTGCTCTGTACAGCATGAAGAAAGAGTTGTCACATACACAATTGGGGTTTTTGATTAGTCCATTCCATGCAAACCTGTTTGAATATAAGAAAGGGTTCACCAGCTAACCTGTTAATTGTTCACACTCTCTGTACTTAGTACTAGTGATGATTTTAATTTTCAGTTGTGCCTTTTTAGTATATGGAGTACAGTTAGTGATTATTAATTTCTTTTTATTTACATTATTTTTATTTTCTTGAATGGATGACAAATTGCTTTGTTTGTCTTGTCTTGAGAACCCCTGAATATTTAAAGTAATGCTGTTTTTTTTTTTTTTTTTTTTTTTTTTTTACCCTTGATGTTGCAAGTTATGTGATAGTCACATCTCACTTTTCCCATCTCACTTAATCAGAGCCGTAAAAGTTTTGATGCAAAACGAGACCTGCATGGTCCCTTGTTTTCAAAATTCAAGTATCTAAAGCCCTTGGAACAAATTTTGCATGGAGAAATTTTTAAGCAGTCTTTTTCTATTTATAATTGGCTGAGTGTTTGTGTACTCCTTTAACCTTTTTGCTGCACACTGGTTTCCCAATTAGATTAAATAATTTAGCAGCAGCCATAACAAATATCTAAGTTCCATACAGTCGTGAAAAGGTTAAGTTCAGGGAACAACAGTGTAAGAGCCTGATTTGATAACTTGCTTTTATTTTGTTCCTTTTGAATCTTATGAATTAGTTTGAATTAGGTTATAGTTGCTATTTACAAGTGGCCAAGACGGGTCTGCCTAAAATGCGTCCAAAGGCGTCCGATGGCGACCTATGGCGTCCAATCCCTTTAAATGTTTATAAATTTGGCTGGAAACAATTCAGAAATAAATATATATTGCAAGTGAGTCGTCTTTGTAAGTTTCATGCACTTTGTGCCATTAACAGTGAAGTTATCTACATTGAAATTTGCCCGATCGAGATAGCGGCCAGACCTCCTGGCCGCCATCTTTGTTTTCACGGTTCCCGATCGGGTCGGTGGAAAACATGGAACCAGCACTTTCAATTTCCACATTTCTTTCAAGAATCAATCATTTGGTTCATCACAAGATTAAACATAGTACCAGAAAGGCAATTTATTTTATCATGTTTGCAGAACTTGGTTAGTTGGGGCTTGGAGGAATTATACAGGCAGTATAATTGCTAATACAGATCAAACATTTTCAAATTCTATATTACATCGTTTCTGTTATTTCTTTTGTAAGCGGCTAAACTGGAATCTTATGCTTACCTGAGTTAGTTTTGATTAAAGGGTGTTACCGAATCATTTGTGCAGTTAACCCTTCCATGGCTGGCATTGGCTGCTGCCACCGAGATCTAAGTCCATGACGCCTACGTGTGCGGCACCGTATGTTAATCATTATTATCAATCCTGTGGTATTTTATAGTGAAATTTATTTCAACAATTAACACCTTCACGAATACAGTACACCAAAACCCCCTAGTTATTTTTCTCATCTTCTGATTTATCAAATAAGGTTTACCCATCATATGCAAAGTTGTGATGAAAAATGATCTATGGAGAATGACCAATCCGAATATATGCAATGCCTTGCAGAACTGAAATAGCTGTCAGTGACTAGAGTAATACAGACACCTGATAAACCATCATAACAACAACTGATATACTCCCAAATGTCAATATGTTGACATGAAATATTAATTTAACATTATATCTATAGTTCTTTTATGTGTGGATAAGTAGATTCGGGTGTGACTTTTTATTATGCGGGATTTGGGTTGAGGGATTGCATCCGTACACCATTTACTGTACCCATTAATTGATCAGAATTAAACATTTAATTACTAACCATATAATCCCAAGAAGCATATTTGAATATTTTATTGCTAAGCTTCTTCACCAAATATATGGTTATCTGTACTAATGATAAATTTCATGTGGAGACCAAATGTCCAGTTTTTGTTAACGAAGGAGACCAAATCTCCAGGGATCAAATGTCTGGAGACCATGTCCAGTTTTTGTTAACGAAGGAGACCACATGTCCAGAAATCAAATGTCTGGAGAACAAATGTCCAGTGTTAACGAAGGAGATCAAATGTCTGGAGACCAAATGCCTGGATCCCACATAACCCCATACAATGAAACAACGCGGCTTAATGCGTCAGAACAAAGCGAGAGGACTTTTTATCCCTGGGGGACTTTGATCGCTTTTACACGGGCGGACAATAACTTTTCGCATGAGTCCCTTTAATTCCTGTCGACAAACAGACGGAACGGAAGGATTGAGTGTGGCGACCTCTATTTTCAATATGTAATGATAGAGTTATTTACGATGATGTGGATGTTGAGACTATTATTCCCAGACGCACAATGTACCCCGTGCGCCAGCTGTGTCAGGGAAGTAAGTTTTGTGAATTTTCCTGAGCAAAGATCCCCTAGGATTATGACGCCTGAGCGATGATGATAATGATGATTGTTGGGCCATGCCATTTTAAGATGGATGTTTCATACTCACTGTTTTTTCGTTTAATAAATTAACTCAAAGCCCCAACTAACCAAGTTCTGCAAACATGATAAAATAAATTGCCTTTCTGGTACTATGTTTAGTCTTGAGATGAACCAAATGATTGACTCTTGAAAGAAATGTGGAAATTGAAAGTGCTGGTTCCATGTTTTCCACCGACCCGATCGGGAACCGTGAAAACAAAGATGGCGGCCAGGAGGTCTGGCCGCTATCTCGATCGGGCAAATTCCAATGTAGATAACTTCACTGTTAATGGCACAAAGTACATGAAACTTACAAAGACAACTCACTTGCAATATATATTTATTTCTGAATTGTTTCCAGCCAAATTTATAAACACTTAAAGGGATTGGACGCCATAGGTCGCCATCAGACGCCTTTGGACGCATTTTAGGATGTCCGGCCAAGACATTTTGATAGGTTATAGATATGCTGTGGTCACTAAAACAAAATTCACCATTTTCTCATGTTCCTATTTAATTTTATTATTGTGTTATATCCTGTGTTTTATTTTTAGTGTTTACAAAATTTTGAATTATGTGAAATTTTATTTTACTTTTTCCAAAAATGTCTAATGAGACATAGGTGTTCCAGCTTATGTCAAGGCATTACAATTTACTTCTGTTCTCCATTTTAGGTCTACTTACCTTAAATTACAAGTTTATTCTGATCCCATTCATAATTAGTATTGAAATTCATTCAGAACATGTCTACTTGACTGACTATATCCTGATATAAATTCCTGATGAAATTCCCAACTTACCCAGTATCAGTAACCCTCCACGTGCAATTTTTTGTATATGTTTCCACTTCACCTTTCATAGTTATTTTCGTTCTTTTGCTTACAAGTGCTGACCCTGAAAGTTCATGTTAATTGGATTCCCACCATACACAAACTACAAAAAAGCATGAATTTGTGAATTAAACCGATGAATGTTCACACAGTTGAGACTAATAATAGGTACCTTCATGTGGTGATCCTGCAAGATGGGGAACAAAAAATATTTTTTTTCAAAAGTTGTCAATCCTCCTCTATAAGGAGGTGCAGACATCCAATCTTTGAATGAGGCTTAAGACCTTTGTCTATCAACTTCAGCTGTATTTCTTACACTTTTTCATACACAGAGAGCTGACAACTGGTGACTACTCTGCTCCCCTTTATCACTTTTAGCTGATGATAGAATTAATAGAATACAGACAACAGTCCAAAGTTTCTCCCCAGAGAGACCTGTTTGAGGTTCCAAGGACTATGGCCAGCCAATGTGGGGCTGTGGGTTTTCCACTTAGTGCTCACAAACATGATCTTGGATCATGTGTTGAACTCCTGATGGACAGCTATTCCTTTCAAACAAACACACACACCACAAGCATAGCTCCCCTTTCCATAAGATACATACATACATATACCAAAGGTTTTTTCCCCCTACATGGGGGGTAGCCAAAAAGAAAAAGGCATAGAAACCACTCCCACCCATTCCATTTCCTATATATTCCACTGCCCTCCACCCTCCTCCCTAGGTAAATACGCACACACAAAAGAGGAGTCTTGGGAGTGTTAATAAAAGACAATCTGTCACCTGACAGACATATCAGCAGGATTGTGGGAGAGACATATGGACTACTGCAGAAGATTAAAGGGGAATTCCATTATGTGGATGAAGAAATGATGAAAAAAGTCACTGAAACTCTGATACGTCCAAGACTGGATTATACATCAGTAATATGGTCCCCACACAGAGTGAAGGATATAAGCAAGATTGAGAGAATATAAAGGGCAGCAACCAGACTGATCCCCAGCCTGGCAGATAAACCATATTAGGAAAGACTAAAAGCACTGGGTCTGCCAACTATGAAAGATTGAAGAGAAAGAGCTGATATGATTACAGTATTCAGGTCACATTGATGTGAAGAAATACAGTATTCCTTATAGATGCATGAATATGTGGAATAGCTTAGGTGATATAGCCCAAGCTCAAATAATACATGAGTTCAAATCTAAATATGATAAGTGGAAATCAAGGACATAGATTAAGTTGGAACTGTACATGAATTTGAGTGTAGGTATGTTAGAAAATTAGAGAATAGGAAATGCAACCCAACAAGCATTGCTCCTTTCCTGTATACTACAATTAGGTAAATACACACACACCCCATCGTTAAGGACCTCAACCCATTTGCTGAGAGGTACAAAGACGGGTCACTATGAGCATAGTTCCCTTTCCCATATAATACAACAAGGTATACTAGGTAAATACACACACAGTGGTAGCATTTGCAGCCACTATTACAGTGCTTCAGGTTCAAATCCCACCCAGGCTGAAATATTTTCAGTATTGCTACACTACAAGTCATTACTCCAACTCTCGTCGGTGAGGCGTTGGGAGTGTGTGTGCACGTAAGGTCGCAGCATTACCCATAGATTGGTCTTATATGAGCTCTGAACTGTCTTCCAGGTGGGAAATAGCTGTTGATTATGAGTCCAACATGTGATCCAAGACGATGGTGAATACACAAAGTAAGAGTGAGTGAGAGTATTGGTCTTGCCACAATCTTGATACAAAAAAAAAGACCAAAAACAATAATTGATAAAGGATAAAGGTAGCAGAGAAATGTGAATTTTCAGGGTCATTTTGTATGTGGCATGTCCAGCTGCCACCATGTCTTTCATACATGACACCATTGTTTATTCTATTTTTAACACCAACTATAGACTCAACATTTACTTGCACAAAAAACTGGTTGGAAAATTTAACTTTGAAAGGTGAAGTATAGTATTACCTTAGCCCATTGTTTCTTTTAAAAGCACAGCCCCAGGTTTCTAAAGGCAGCTACTTATTTTGACTTAGGACATCAAACCCACTTCATTTTCCACTTTCACATGGCCTCCCAGGGCCTGACTGAGTGGCTCAAAAACCCCATTTGACATGGTGACACTTCTCAGCTGTTGACTGTGTGTGTGTGTGGCCCTTGTGATTACAGGGCAACAAGTGTCCAATCCATCTGCCAAGGAGGGCTACATGTCCAATCTGGGCCACTTTGAGGCTCGATTACTCCGCCTAATTGCCCCCCAGTCTGCCGCTGCTGCCTCTGCCTCTGCCAATGTAGCAGCGGTTGTACCAGCTGCTTCTTCACCTGCCACTTCCACTGCACCCAGCTCCTCTGGTGCCACTGCTGTTCCTTCGCTTGCTGCTAGTAATATGCTAGGTTTGTCAGCATCTGCATTTTTTTGGGTTGTGTCCCTTTTTTCTTTTGCCTTTGATGTTTATTTTGAATGGCAATTACTAGTGATTTTACTATGATATTTTTGTATGTGCTTTTTTTTTTCTAAGAAAGTTAATCATTAATGGATGAAGATAAATGGTGAGTAGGGTAAAGTAACTACGAGATTTAACCAAAGATGTGTGTTTTGTGTAAATTATTATTAGTCTTTTGTAATATTGAAACTTGAATATCTTAGTCTCATTTTGAGTTTTTTAGAATTTTAACAACATAATTATATCATCAAGCATCTACTATCTTAAAACTGAATTTACTAATTACATTCTACTAAAGAGTATTAAATTATTTCATAATAAATATATATTTTTTCATCCAATGTGAGGTGGACATCAGAAGAGAAAAGGAATGCTTTGGCACCATAAAGTAACAAATGTGGACTGACATAATATGACTCATTGACTGAAAAGTAGAAGTGATTTTAAATTGTTGATGTCTGATCATTATTGTGGCTACATTGATTATGTCCTCTAGGACAAGAATACCTCCATTGTGGTCCCCTGTATGTCATTAAAGGCAATTAGATAGAGTAGTACAAAGGGACTAAGGACTCCCTTTTTCTAGTAATTTTCTACCACGTAAGATTGTAGCCGAAAGTACATTTTGACTCGATCACCTCTCTTATAAAGAGGATTAATGCCTTTGTAAATGTGTATGATAATTATTTCATGAATGAAAATGCATAAACCCATATATGTTTCAAATAATCTTATTTATACTTTTTTAATGAATATTCAGTGTAGATTATTTTCATAGAGTTGTTATCTATCTTTTGGGTATTTCTACATATTCCAACACCTCAATCATCCTCCCATCAGTCATCCAAGACATAAATGTATTCAGGGGAGAAAGCATGGGATTGTTATATTATCTGGAAGAAGGGAAATTGAGAGTGGAAATGGGAGGGAGGCAGAGAAATAGTGAAGGTGAGTGAATTAAATGAAAAGGAAAAAAAGAATAAATATCGAGAGGCACTGAGAGAAGCATGGGAGGAAGTGAAGGATAAAAGAGACACAGGAGTAAAGGAAGAATGGAAATATTTCAAAGTGGAAATGCCAAAGTGTGTAAAAAACTGTTTGTGGGATGAGGAGAAAGGGAGGGAATAGAAGAAGAGGCAACAAATGGTGGAATGAATAGGTGAAGGGAGAGGTGGAAGAAAAGGAGTGAAACAAAAATAGATTGAAGCCGTTGGTGGATAAGTTTGGGAAGGTATGTGAGAGGAGAAAGCTGAAAGTAGATGTAGGCAAAAGTAAGTTGATGAGATGTACAAGGGGTTGGGTGGCAGTGAGTTGATGGCGAGTTTAAAGGGAGAAAAGTTGGAGGGAAGAGCTTTGCTTATTTAGGGTCACAATTTTCAGGGAATAGAAGAGTCAGGGTGGAGATGAATTATAGAGTAAGGGAGCAAGTAGATATCAATTTGAAATGAAAAGTATTGTGATAATTAGGTATCTGGGGATAAACAAAATGAGAACATTGTAAAAAGGAGTGACTGTGCCCACAACTTAGTATGGAGTGAAGACTTGGATTTTGAAGGAGGCATAGTAGAGGAGCTGGAAAAAGACCTGGTAGATATGGTTGTTAAAAAATACTGAGGTGGTTTGGGCATATGAAAAAGATGAATGAAGAAAGACCAGTGAAAAAGAGGGTAGAAGGTGGAGGTGGATGGAATGAACTTGAGAGGGAGACTGAGAATGAAGTTGGATGGATGGGATGAAAGGGGTATTGGAAATGAGGAATGTCTGTCAAGCAGGAAAGGGAGAGGGCAGGAGGTGAATACGAGTTGGGAGTGGTGAATAGATGAGGAAATGATGCAGCTCAGAGGGATTTCTTGTCTACTGTGTTTTCTCGAGTGGATGAGTGGAGAGGGGTCACCGTGTAATGAACCAGTGGAGGTAAATCAACACTGGCTATTGGGCCTTACCACCCTACTGTCTTGCAACATTGCCTCTGACCTTAACGGATGTGGGTAGGTGGTAAAGAGAACATGTGCCGAGGGAAATACTTTTATTCCTATCTAGTTTCGCCTGAGTGGCTTCTTCAGAAGAATGAAGCCACTTCTGAAGAAGCCACTCAGGTGAAGCTAGTTCAGAATAAAAGTATTTCCCTCAGCCCGTGTTCCCTTTACCACCTATCCACATTCGTCACAATGTTCACCCATCTGACCTTAACATTGGACAGGGGACAAGGGTGACCCTTCATCCACAGAGCTAAGAAGGGAGGGACAATGAATAGGCTTTTGGATGAGTGTGGGATGGGTATAGGAGGGGCTGTATGCTTCGACTCT
>NC_134802.1:54602542-54665042 GCF_046742065.1 Oratosquilla oratoria | reverse complement strand
GCGGTCATCCAGCCTCTTCTGGTAGCTTAGAAGTGCTGGGTGGTGGCCGCACTGCAGTCTGGCCAGGTGGACTCTGTCCTTTCGTGGGAGAGAGGATTCAGAAGGGTGGATATCAGGGGGTCTAGCATGCAGCAGTGTGTTGTCTTTCAGGGTGTTAATGGAACGGTGAGTGATAAATTTGATTTTATTTTAGTTATTCATGGCTGTGGCATGATGAAGGACTTTCTGTAACTTATGTACTTTTGGTAAGAAAGGCATGATGATAAAAGCTTGAAAAAGAATGAGAAATATAGGACACTGATGAGCATTATATCCCAATGCTTAGCATGAACTTATTTCAAATTATTTTTATTCTCTGCTCCAGTGATTAGCTTATACATGTTTGAGAAGTGTGGTGGAGGTTATGAGGATGGAGAGTACGAGACGTGGAAGTGAGGTAGAGTTGGGGTGGAAAGAAAGCAAGCAGATAGGGCTGATCAAAAATACTGGGATGGTTTGGATATATGGAGAGAATGATTGAATAAAAACTAGCAAAAAGAGTGAGGAAAGTAGAAGTGGATGGAGTGAACTTAGGAGGAAGAACCAAAAATGAGGAGAAAGTATGGGATGCAGGTAGTACAGGGAATCTCCTATATATCAAACTCTGAAGTATGAATATTTGAAGGTACAAGAAGGAAAAAGTGAGGAAAATTTTCTCTATATGAAAGGCATATGCTTGGATGGTACGAAGAGAAGTATGAAAAGATTATGAAAATACTGTACAGAACCAAATTTACTGTTTGAGTGACTGCAACACCAATTTCACTTCAGTATATGAATTATCAACACATGAAAGTGTTTAAAAGTATGTATCCCTTTTATATGTAGGGGAACCCCTGTATTGGATGCCAAAGGAAAGTCAGTTGGGTAAAGCAGGGAGATGGCAAAAGATGGATGTGAACGGAGAGTAATTGTAAATGGATGAGGAAATGACATGGCCCAAAGGAATTTGCTCATTTTCTGCTCCATATATTTCTTGAGTGGATGAGAGGGTGGGGCGTCATCATGCAACGGAACGGTGAAAGTAAACCAACTTCGGTTATTAGGCTTTGCTGTGGAGGTGCTGTGTCTTGCTGCATTTCCTCTGATTCTAGTCATGTATTAGGGGAACAGGAATGACTCACTTTCCATGAAGATGTAAAATGAGAGGGATAATGAATGGTATGAAACGGGTGTAGCGTGGGTGTAAGCCTTAACTCGACTACCCCTCTTTCAAGGGGGAAAAGCCCCTTTGGTGTTTGTATGTAACCTAGGTTTCTTTACTTTTATTTGCAGTTATGATCCTTCCAAACAAGAAGTAAGCTGTTTCAACATTGTGGCAGCAGAAGCAAGAAGATTAGGAGTGCACAGTAGAGATGGATTGAGAGATCTGCTCTCCCCAGAACTCTCCCTTCCTGTCCTACCAGACTATCAAGTATCACGAGCACAGGTAAGTCATATACCCAAATGGGTTTGATAGGTCATAGGTAATAGTACTTTGTCTGATTTTGATGCATTTCAGTTTTGAATGGATGTTTCGCATAATAACGATAATCGTTGCCTTGGGTTGCACTGGCTGGTAACTTATTGGTGACTGGGAAATAGGGGCGGGGATGATGATGGGGCTGATAGAGTAGAGGGTTTGGTGGTTGGTCGTCAGGAGATTGTTTTGTAATTTGAATGTGTTTTTGTGTGGATGTATTGTGAAGACTAGAGTGAATGATATTGTGGAGGCAGTAAAAGAGAGGAAGTGGAATTAGACAGGTAAGTTGGTGCGAATGACTGAGCGAAGGAGCATGTGTGTTACTGAGTGGATGCCACGAGATAGGAAGGATGGAAGAGAGAGACCAGACAGAAGGTGGAGAGACGAGGTAGAGAAGTTTGCAGTAGTGAAGTGGCAGAGGTTGGCACTGTCATGTGAATCATGAAATGCTATGAAGGAGACTTTTGTTCAGTAGTAGACTCAGGATGGCTGATTTGATTGATTAATTGATTGATTGATTAATTGTGAAGTTGACAAAGATATATCTTGACTTTGGTTTGGAGACCAAGAATCTGTGTCTCCAGATGAAGGCGAGGGAGTTGGCAAGTTGTGAAAATGGGCAGCAGGAAGAAGTTTCTCTCTGATGTTCATCTTGCAGGACACTAAAAAAACAAAACAAAACAAAAACCCTGTCACTCATTCAAGATTCTCAGCAAAAGTTGTGGATTTGAGAAGATGGAAGATTACTTTGCTCACAGTGTTCTAGACTTCCCCAAGGATAATTCAACAATGTGTCTAATAGTCTTACAGGTTTAACTTCTCTTAGTTTATCATTCAGCTTCTCAATATATGATGTAAAGGTGGTTTGACATTTGGAGATTCAAACCAAACTTGTTTGAATCATGTATGAATGATGGGGTCATAAGCAGGTATTCATCATTGGTCCCCTTTTTTTTTTTACTTAGATAACAAGTAATGATAAATTGATATAACCTGAAGGGATTTCTCCCTGTCTTCTCCTTTTCTGCATGAGGGGATGGAGAGGGAGGGTCATCGATTTAATTAAATGGCCTTGCTGAGGATGTGCTGTCTTATGACAGTGCTTCTGATCCAGGGCAGTGGACAAGATGCAGGGATGACCCATCATCCAGGAGGTGCCAAGATAAGAGGGAGGGAAGAGGTTAGAGGGGAGTGGAGTATGTAGGGGATGGAATGGGTGGGAGTGTTTTCTATGCCTTTGTCTTTTGGCTACCTCCCTTGTAAGGGGGAAAAAGCCTTTGGTATATGTATGTACTCGTATGTAGTAATGACGATGTTTGTATTTTCAGGTTGCTCTTCATATGCTCTCATGCATTGACACTGTAACATGGGCACATGAAAATGGACTGACTGTTACAGAAGAAGACTCGCATACAGTAACAACTTGTCGAATGTACACAAGAGAAGATTTTACTCCTGTGAATAGATTTGAAAGTAAGTGTAAGAAAGCATTTTCCTGTGTTGTATTTGTATGAATGAAGGGATATTGGATATTTTGTATGTCAGAAAAAAATTGGGGGCTCATCTTTTATTTACATACTTATGTAAATCTTTTATTTAATTTTATATATTATTATTATGGGGGAGAAATAAGAAAAGATGAAGTGAAAGCAGTTATTAGAATGGTGAGGGCAGGTAAGGCACCACTGGGTTAGATGGGTGTCATGTGGAGTGTCTAAAAAAGTGAGGTACAATGATGGTGGACTGGCTGGTAAGGTTGTTTAATGTTTATCTAAAAGAGGGTAGAGTGCTGAAGAATTGTAGGAGTGGCTGTTAAGTTCCACTTTGCAAGGTAAAAGGAGTGTGAGTGTAGTAGTTTCATAGGGATCAGTTTGTTGAGTGTAGTTGGGAAGGCTTATGGGAGGGTTTTGATTGAGAGGATTAGGAGAGGAACAGAGGGAGTAATTAGTGAGGAACAGTGTGGGTTTAGGAAAGGTAGGGGTTGTGTGGATAAAATTTTTGTGATAAGGCAGATATGTGATAAAGCTTTGGCAAAGGGTAAGGATGTTTTTTGGCCCTTTATGGATTTAGAAAAGTCATATGATTGGATAGAGAGGAGATACTGTGGGAGGTATTGCAAATATATGGGATAGGAGGAAAGCTGTTAAGAGCAGTCAAGAGTTGTTACCAGAGTAGTCGAGCCTGTGTTGGAATCAGAAATGGAGATAGTGGGTGGTTTGAGGTAAAGGTGGGACTTCACCAGGGATGTGTCATGTTGCTATGGCTGTTTAATATGTACATGGATGGGATGGTGTGAGAAGTAAATGAAGGGTAATGGGCCGGAGATTGTAGATGGTGAAAATGGAGAAAAATGGGATATAAGCCAGTTGTTGTTTGCTGATGACACTATGTTTGTGGCAGGATCAGAGGAGGAATTTAAAAAGTTAGTGGTGGAGTTTGGGAAGGTGTGCAAGAGGAGGAAGTTGAAGGTAATTGTGGGTAAAAGTAAAGTGATGAGATGTGCAAAGGGAAAGTATGGCAGCAAATTGGAACTGAGTATTAAGGAAGAGAGACTGGAGGAAGTGGATTGCTTTAGATATTTGGGGTCACATGTGGTAGGAAAGGGAGGAGTGGAGGTGAAGGTAGAATACAGAATGAGAGAAGCAAGTGAATGCCTTGAGGGATTAAAAATTGTAATGAGAAATAGACATTTGGAAATGGATGCTAAGAGGAGATTATATAAAGGAGTGATTGTACCAGCAGCACTGTAAGGGGCAGAAACATGGAACATAATAGAGGAAGAGTTTAAATGTATTTGAGATGAAATGTCTGAGAATTATGTTAGGGGCTACTACGCTGGATAGAGGGAGAAACAAGGTGAGGAGGAGAGCAGGGATAGAAAAGGAGTTGGGAGATAGGTTTAATGAAAGAGTATTGGGATGGCTTGGACACATGAAAAGAATGGTTGAAGAAAGATTAGTAAAAGAAGTGTGGAAGGCAGAGGTGGAGGGAGTGAACATGAGGGGGTTGCTGGTTAAATGAAGTGGCCTTGCTGTGGATGTGCTGTGTCTTGCTGCATTGCTTGTGACCTAGAACAGCAGATGAAATGCAGGGATGCCTGTTATACAGGAGGAGCCAAGATGATAGGGAAGGAGGGGTGGTGAATAAGAGAAAGTGGGTGGTGATGAAATGGGTGGGAGTGAATTTGGCTACCTCCCTTGCAAGGGGGAAAAAGCCCTTGGTATATGTATGAGTATCCATATGTATATATATATATGTGTATACATATCCATACATATACCAAAGTCCTTTTCCCCCTCACAAGGGAGGTAGCCAAAGTCAAAAGGCATAATTCCACTCCCACCCATTTCATCTCCACTCATTTCACCCTTATTCACCACCCTTCCCATAATCCATTAACATCCTCTCAGCCCAGGTATACTTATGCTTGTCTTTCTTCATATGCACTTTCACTACCACAAATTTCCTTTCAGTCCACATCATTAAATGTAACATGAAATTAACATACGACACTGCTGCTTGTACAGGTCATGGAGGAGGCTGGGGTTATGCTGGTCATTCCATTGAGGCTATTCGCTTCATGTGTGATACTGATGTCCTTATTGGTGGCTTTGGCCTCTTCGGTGGAAGGGGAGAGTACACAGGCAAAATCAAGGTTTGTGTCATAATTAGGAAGGTCAACTTCTGAAGAATTTTAAGTGGTTGTTATATGGAACAGTTTATGTATGGTGTCACGTCTCATTTATCATTACTCTTTATTCAGCACAGGTCTTTCTAAGTTTAATGTGACTTTATGTACTCTGAGTCTACACTAAAATAGATATTTCCCCATAACACAACATACATAAAGTATTAATATTATCTATCTGTATCTAAATGTCAATACAGGAACTTAAACTAACACTGTTGTCCACACTGAAATTGCTAGCATCATATCTAATGGTATTGCTCCCAGAGGAGCATTGCTCTTACATTATTTAAATTCTTTATATGTTATTTCCCAACATCAGGTCAAAAACAATGCCAAATTGCTCACATGTATATATTCTTGTTGTGCATTCTTAGGGAACAAAAGGGCTAACTACTACACAGTTCCCTACAAGTATTGTCATAACAAAGTGGTCTGCATGCACCAAAGACATTAACTCATAATTATTATTCTTATATTTTAAAAAGATTTGTTTATGTTTATATATAATTTTTTTTTTTTTTTCAACAATAGCTGTTTGAGCTTGGAGTTGAAGGAGGGGACCAGGAATCTGATGGAGAATTGTTAGCAGAAACAGAGGAAGTTCCTTATGAATGTGGTGCCAGACAAAAATACCCACTTCTCTTTGAAGAACCAGTTGCTGTACAAGTTAGTAAATCTGAAGTTTGATAATTGTTTATATTGGATCCCCATCTCACCTCTTTCTCTGATTCTCAATCTTTCTTTTTCTCACTTTTTGCTTATTTCTATCTTTTTCTCTTTTCTCTTTTTTGCTCTCCTTTTCTTCCCTCCCTCCCTTTGCCCCTCTCTCCCTCCCTCCCTCTCTCCCCCATTGCCTTAGAGAGTGCCACGGCAGGTGACATGGATTACCTTTTATTCATGAAGTGTTAAGATGTGAGGAATGGGTATGAAGTGGATATAGGGTGGTTGTATGCTTTGACACAGCCAACCCCTTATAAGTGGGAGAAGGCCTTTCAGTACATATGCATGCATATATCAACATAGGTCATTAAGACTCTTTTCTTGTCCTGCAGGCTAATAAATGGTATGTGGCATGGGCACGAGTCAGTGGCCCAAGTAGTGATTGTGGCTCTTCTGGACAAAGTATGGTCACCACTGATGATCAGTAAGTATATCATTAATAAACTGGTGGAATATATGGAAGGGTGGGACCAGCCATGTGACCCTACATCAGATTCAGCACTCCTCTATGAGTAGTGTGCCTCTGTTCCATAGGGGTGCCTTTAAAGTCCGTATCTTAGTTCAGTTAAATTTAAAGTATGTGTTAAAAGTGGGAAAGTTTTTAAGATTTGTATGAATTTTCATGTCTAATTTTATTTTGTTTTATATTACAGAGTAATGTTTTATTTCAAATCATCTAAGAAGTCAAACAATGGTACTGATGTTAATGCTGGGCAGATCCCCCAAATTCTTTATCGAATCTTAACTCCTGAGGGAATGCCTGTGACAAGACAAAACCAGGAAGTTTCAGAACCAGTACCTATCCTCTCCAAAGATTTCTTCCTAAATGTCTCAAATGTAAGTTTCTTTTTTATTATGATTTCTTATTCAGTTGTAGTTAGAATTATTGTACATGAAAAGGAGTGTAGTGTTATTTTATTGGTAAAAATATGATGCATGTGTATAATTGTGAGATAAATTTTGTTGTCTGCTGATAAAACTGGTTTTAGTCATAAACAAAGTTCAGAGATTGGTGGAATGTAGTAGGGAATTTGGTGGTCATTCTGGAAGAGCTTGTTTTGTAATCTGAGGGTGAAACTATTTTTGTATATTTACCTAGTTGTATTTTATGGGACGAGAGCTATGTATGTTGTAGATGTTTGAGTGGTATGCTGCAGGTGTAGTTTTTTTTTCAGTTGATTATGTGTTGTGTGGTTTAATGAGATGAATGAGAAGGGTGAAAAACCCTCACATAGAACTGTGTACCTATCATTTTTATTTGGTGTTTTCTGGGGAGGATTTTGGTTTCAGTATGCAGGTGTTCGACAAGGTCCCTAAACACGTAATACCCACAAAGATCATTGAGACAGACAGTTATAACAATGATAAGACGTGGTTAACCAACTCTATAGCAGGAAGACCATACAGAGTAACCCAAAACAACCAAGTCTTAGGTGCAAAACGACTACACAATGGAGTCCCTCAAGGCGTAATACTTTTACCATTACTGTCCAGTCTCTTCATGAAGTATCTCTCAACTCCAAAACTAGGAACAACTACCAATGTTCTCCCATATGTAGATGACCGGACAGTGATAACCCAGCACAGTGAATACAAAATAGCAGCAAAGAATAACCAAGTTCAAGGACACCATCCAGCAATAAAACATTGCCAACACAGATTGAAACTTCCCCATATGCAACCATCATACAGAGAACACAGAACACCTTCCACTACAATTTTCCACTGTAACAATCCCTAAACAACACAATATATCTTTCCTAAGGGGTTTAAGGTCCCACCCAGAGGTCATTACCAGTTACCTGAAGACTGCAGGTCTTCTGCAAGAGAGACCAGGGGCAACAGATTGATTGCTTGATTGATTTAATTGTGCATCTTAAGGAGTAATTGTTTCAAGATGGTTGACATCGTCTTTTTATTTTGATTTGCAGCAAGATGTATTTCAGTCACTCCTTGATCTCCTTGGATGGGCATGGGCAACTTTAAGGTCTTGTGTTGGAGAAGTAAGTGCATCTAAGAATATTTCCAATTTTGTCAAAAAATTAACCTAAGTCTTTCAAATGTTTATTCATTTATTTTTTCAGTGTTCATGATTTATCTTAGAAGTTAATGATTAAAGTACGATATTTAGAGATTTGTTGTAACCTTTTAGAGACTAATACTAGTAACTGTTATACAGATTTCATTTTATCAAATACTCAACAGTGTTTTTCATTTGAGGATAGAATGGGATTGTGTAATATCCAAAATCATTTAAGATGTGTAAATGATCACGTTCATTGGAGTTTGCTTAATTAAATATATCAGGCACCAGTTATATTAAAATTCTGTGAAGATACCATAATCCATTGATAGTTTGAAGTGGAAATTATTTGTCATGTTTTATTGATTTTGCCGTTACATTTGTTTGAGAGGTGAAGAGGGAGGCCATACAGGTGACTGATAAAGTTGAAATTTCCATCAGGTGACTCACTCAGGAAACTGTGGCACAAGTCCAACAGTAGCTATGTTGGACCTGCAGCGCTTGGTCTACATATGTAGCGCATGTCTCAGGCTTTTGCGAATCTACATCAATGGTGTTTATCCAAATTCAGGTATAGTGCTCATATTAATTAGTCACCATTCTCCAATCAAACATCTCATCACTGATCTGTGTGTACATGTGCTTGCATTTACTGTACCCAATTGTACTTAATTAGTTGTAATATATAGGAAATGAACTATACTCATGGGGTCCTGTCTTTCTCCAACTGCCATACTTAGTTTTTAATTCATTTGTGGTTTTATCTTGGGCTATATCATATAAGCTCCTGGAATAAATAGATTCTAAGTTAATCCATGAGTTGATGCATCTATACAGAAAACTGTTTATTGACAAACTTCATACATATTTAAATATCTAATTGTAATATACAGGAAAGAACCAAAGCTCTTTGCTTCTATTTATTACTCTCCAGTTATCATACTTAATGTGTGTATGAGTTTGAGAAATTGGTGAAGAATGTGTAGTCTGATTTTCATCCAGCACCGGAAAGCATAGCATGTAATGTAATGTTATCCTTTTTCTAAGGAGTAAACACAAAGCATACAGTATTAAACTTTGTACACATTTTCAGTGAGAATGACAAGAAGCAACACTGAAACAGGAACATTAGCAGAGAATGTAGCAGATGTCCGTGGTCTTTTGCGGCAGATGTTGTCGGACCCATTACCCACAAACCACACCACCAGTCGCAGAAGTAAAACACGTAATGGTAAAGGTGAGGATTTTCTTTTGATATTTTGTTAGCAGTGGCCATGGCTGAATCGAAGTATACTCTCACTTCACAACTATCCAGAACCCATTCATTGCCCTTCCCATTTTATCACCTATGAATGAAATGTCATCTCTGCCCCTCTCCACATCACACAAGTCAGAGACAATGCAATAAGGCACAGGGCTTCCATAGCAGGGGAGTGGGGACAGCATGAAATTAAACAGGGAATTAATTCAACTCCTGCTGTTTGGGTTTGATTTGGAAGTCATGTCATGCTGTATTGCCTTTGACCTGAGCTGTGTGTTTGGGGACAGGAATGAACCTTCATCTACAAGGTGTTACAATGAGACAGTGAATGAGTTTTGCATGGGGGTTGGATGGGGCATGGCTAAATCAAAGTATAATTTGACATTTTATGTGAGAAAAATACAGAAAGGAGTGTCCCAATCCCCTCACTCTGCCATATTTAGTTACCTTTTACTATGACCTTGCAATGTGAAGGGTGTGACAGGTAATTTGGAATATTTTGCAATACCTTTTTAGTGATCTCTATATACATACATTTATGTCTGAGATCTTTGGGACCGGTCATGTCCTGATGCATGTGTAATATGATGAAAGGAGAGTAATATTCATAATTTTAATTTTTGCAATCATGATATAATTTTAAATAGAATTAAGCCAATTTTTCTTTTTGTTTTCCTTTTCAGAACTAAATCCTCTCACAAAGTTAGTAGTGTCTGTTTTAGAGGAGTGCCACAAGACATTCGTATGTTGCTTTCATGCCTTTTATCCAACGGGACAACTCAAATGGGCCTGCCTCTGTGATTTGCTTGCATCAAGAGAAGTAGTAAGTATTGGACATTAATTATCTTTATACAAATTTTCATATTTATTTCTAGTGGGAATGAAATGGGTGGGAGTGGAATTATGCCTTTTGATTTTGGCTACCTCCCTTGTAAAGGGGTAAAATCCCTTGGTATATGTATATGTAAGTGAATTTTAGAATTTCATAAAGAGTGATTAGATTACCTGCTTCAAAAAAAATCTTCTTTAAGGAGACAACCATCCTAGCCCACTGTGAGTGGTGGAGTTCATGATGTTAGATGAAGCCAATCATCAAAAAAGAGGTTTGAAGATGGAGAAATAAGAGAAGGAAGGGAGGTAGAGGTGCCTGCTCAACAGACATTTCATATACATCTGTAGCAAACAATTGATCTTATTACATACATACATACATACATATACCAAAGGCTTTTCCCCCCTTACAAGGGAGGTAGCCAGAAAACAAAGTCTTAAAAGCCACTCCCACCCATTCCATCCCTAACATACTCCACTCCCATCCACCCTCTTTCCTCCCTCTTCTCTTGTCACCAGCTGCCCTTGCTGCCAGCTAAATGGTATTATTCACTTTAATGACAGACTTGTTTGAGGTTTGGAGGTCTACTGCCTCTTTGCCTCCTTGGCAATCCCTCTTCATCTCTGTGTACCAGTACTCCCTCAACTACCAATGTCACAAATATGTTGACCTTATCTATGAAGGGTCTTCTCTTTCCTGTGTCATATTGTTCAGGCCAGAGTAAGTGCAAAGAGATGGTACCACAGCAGGGCCCAACAGTTGGAAGTGGTTTACCTCCTCTTTACACCAATCTTGGTGGTATGGTTTATTCACTGTGAACCTTCACTTTAAGTTGAATACATGTGAATGTCAAGCAACCTTGGGGCTGAAGATTATTTAATAGATTGTTTGTATGAAAAACTTAAGTGAATGCCCACATGGTAGTACATACATATACCAAAGGCTTTTCCCCCCTTACAAGGGAGGTAGCCAGAAAACAAAGTCTTAAAAGCCACTCCCACCCATTCCATCCCTAACATACTCCACTCCCATCCACCCTCTTTCCTCCCTCTTCTCTTGGCACATGGTAGTACATGAAATATTCCAGAGATATCATGCACCTCTGCTTCTCACAATGATATATGTGCATAATTCCATAATATCCTCTTTGTGTATGGGTCACTGCTTCTTTTCCATTTCCAGAATTAAGGTAACTCATTCACTGTGAATTAAAATTTGTTAACTATAAATTGAGAACTGATATGATCTTGTTGAGTGTAGGTATTTATTATTATATTTTTTCCTTTAGGGTGGTGAGGAAACGAGAGATAGTGATCGTCTCTTGAGTGCTGTTCTGGCCTCACTATCTTCACCGTCAGTCAAGTTGCGTGCTACATGTCCTATCCTGACTGATCCAGACATGGAAGTCACCCACCGACCTTCTCCTGCTGACAATGCAGCTCTGTCCACTCTACAGCCTGGGGACTTGTATAGATATCCTCTTTTAGTAGAGCATATGACCTACAAGACTCATGTAAGTTTAGTCATCAGATTTTTTTTTTTTTTTTTTTTTTTTTCCCTCTCCATAAGTATTATCTTGAATTTATTCTTAAGCCCTCTGACATGATTTGTACCCAGGTCAGAAACAGTGCAGCAAGACAACACTTCCATTGAAGGTCCAGCTGCTTCATTTACACAACAACCTTCCCTTCTTGTCCCCTCATGCAAAAATACAGAAGACAATGAGAAATCCCTTCATTTACAACCATTTTCTACTATTTTCTTGGTCTAACTACCACTGTATGACCAGCTTTAGAATGTGTCTCTATTGTATAAAGGCAAATATTTTTACTATGTATTAGTGCTTTGTCATTTTTTTTATTATGACCGAATTGGTTAGAGTGTTTTAATGATATTCCAGGTTGACAAAGGAGTTGGAGCTGTGTGGACATTTCGTGAAGTTTTGGACAGACTTCTGGGCGTTGCTTGTGGAGGTGTTCGACAAGCCCTGAGGAGCGAAAGAGTCACATCTCTAGCAGGACTGGTGCACAATACCTGCCTCTTACTTGCTGCAGCTGTGTCAGAACTAGCAGCAGAAACATTATCAGCAGAGGTAATTCAGAAAGTTTTATTTGTAAGTGTACTGCACCTGTATGTTTTATGAATTTACAAGCAGTAGGAGTGTAAAGACAGAGCCGAATAGGGCACTGGTGTCTGTAGGCAAGAAGTTAGATGAATGACAGTTCAAGTCTGAAAGAGAGGCAATTTGTGATGGTAGTAAATGGTCTTAAGTCAAAACTCTGCAAAGGCATTAAATGCCTAGCTTTCTCGTAATACAGGTAACAGCTGAAGAGTTGAAAAAATTAGAGTATTTTGTGCTTAATCAAACCATATATTTCCAGTTGGGCTAATAGCTTTTGGTTAATTTTCAAATTTATGGAACCAAACTTTCATAAATCAAATAGTTTAGATCTGAAAAAAAAAAAGTTTTATGAGCTTCACCTATGTTCCATATTTTTTTTCACATATGTTAAGTTGACAACCAACAACTGCTCCCCTTTTCCTCCTCTTGTATTCCTACCTCCCCACTATTCCTTACCAATCCATAGGGGCACCCCAAAACAATCCCTAAGGCATTGGCTGCATGTAATCCTGTAATTACTACTGTATGATAACAATGCAGTCAATACCCCAATGCAGAGTATTGACGTCGTGTACATACACCCAATTTATTCATATTTAAATGTACTTAAAATGGGTTACTATGTTTCTTTATGGTCAGGGTGAAGTACCTGCTGGAGGTCGCGTTCTACATGTCACTCCTTCAAGATTTACTCGAACATCTCAAAGTCGAACATGGAATACAGGAAATGGTTCACCAGATGCAATATGTTTTGCTGTAGACCGTCCAGGAATAGTTGTTGCGGGTGTTTGCATCTATGGTGGTGTAGGCACCTATGACTATGAATTAGAGCTTCTAGACGAAAGTGGTGGTGGCCAAGATGCTTCATTTGCACTGGAAAGATGGAAGGTGATTGAAATGGTTCGGGGAACTTTTGGTCCTGATGATGCAGTTGCTGATATAGTGGAAATCAAGTTTGAAAGACCAGTTCCAATCAAGGTTAGTAATGAGAACTGTATATATTTAGTTATTCTTTAAGTGTTTGTTTATTAAATCAAATGGAATCATAGTATTTATGTAATATTTGGGGCAGAAAAGAGAAAAATATATCACATATTTTCAGTATATTAGATTTTTTATCTATCAGTGTTATAAGAATGAATAAATGAATGATGGAATATGTAAGTTTTCTCAGTCAGCAATCTGGCTATATATTCAAAGGGCTTCTTCTCTTTATAAAGGAGGTAACCCTTAGCTCAATTTCCTATTCAACTAAATCCTTTTAAGTTTGTTGTAGATGAGATATAATGAAAAAGATTGTTAGAACAAATTTTTTTTTGGCTATCAGAATAGAGGGTTCATTTGTATTGGCCAGATTTTCTCAATTAATTACTTTATTATCCAGTTCTGATATCCACATTCATTGCTAATTTTTACTCATTCATATAACGTAGGGTATGTATATAACGTAGTCACTTTCCCTTTTACTAAATGGGTGCCAATTCAGAACATATATTTTATACACATTAAAGCCCATTTAATGCCCCTCCCATTTTTAAAAACTATTTATGGGAAATGAAATGGGTGGGAGTGATTTCTATGCCTTTTTCTTTTTGGCTACCCCCCATGTAAAGGTATATGTATGTATGTATGTATGTATTTTTAACTTTTTACATATATATTAATCTTTTATTTTGTGTTGGAAACTAAAGGAAGGAGTGAAGTTTGCCATTCGGCTGTGCAATCATGGAGGACGAACAAGTAATGGAGACAGTGGTGTTTCAACAGTGAAGGGACCTGACGGAACTATATTCACTTTCACCACTTGTAGCCTTTCCATCAATGGCACAAATCATATCAGGGGACAGATTCCACACATCCTTTACTACAGGTAAGAGAATGTAGGTTGGTAAATTCATGTAATGAGAGAAGGAGGTTAGTTGATGTATTTATGTAATATGACATACAGTTTGTAGCCCATGTATTGGTCAGTCTATCTATCTAACTATGTACCAAGGGCTTTTTCCCCCCTTACAAGAGAGGTAGCCAAGTCAAAAGGCAAGTTTTGAAAAGAATTTTTTTTGTCAGTGTTTCTTAATATTTCAAATAGAATGTGTATTTATGTTTTCGGTATTGCTTTTCAAGTATTAGAAGGCTGTAAGACAGAAGATAGGGGTGAGTGGAGAATGATTGTGTATGGATGGTGTTGTGATGCATGGAAAGAAGTGGATGGGGAATGGGGGTGGGGGGGTTTGAGGGAGAATGTATGAATTATATTTTGATGCAGCCCAAAGAGATTTCTTCCCATCTTCTCTTTTTCTACATAAGGGGACAGAGAGGGGAGGTTGCCAATCAAATGAAGCAGCCTTGCTGTGGATGTGCTGTGTCTTGCTGCATTGCTTCTGACCCAGGGCAGTGGGTGAGATGCAGGGATGACTGGTCATCCAGGAAGAGCCAAGAAAAGAGGGAGGGAGGGGTGGTGAATGGGAGTGGAATATGTAGAGATGAAATGGGTGGGAGGATTTATGCCTTTGACTTTAGCTACCTCCCTTATAAGGGGTAAAAAGCCCTTGGTATACATATGTAGAAGGCTGCAACAAATTGTGACCTGATAGAACAGTAATAGTGGTGATAAACAAGATTTTGAAGACTCCTAGAATATCTATCTGTATACCAAGAGGCTTCTTCCCCCTTATAAGGGAGGTAGCCAGCCAAGGGATCCACCCACCCCACCCATTTTACTCGTATTTATTCCTAGGTACATTCTGGAAAAAAAAAAATAATAATAATTGGAACTGAAATGTGCAACAATAGTGTGTCCGTTTAGTATGTTTAAGGTGTGTTTATGTGATGGTATGTTTGGCTCTGTCATCTGTCACCTAGGAGGAGCCAAGAAAAGAGGGAGGGAGGGGTGGTGAATGGGAGTGGAGTATGTGGGGATGAAATGGGTGGGACTGGATTTATGCCTTTAACTTTGACTACCTCCCTTGTAAGGGTGAAAAAGCCATTGGTATATGTATGTATGTTCATGGCATGTGTTGCATTTGATGGATGCTTGTGCTTAGTTAATGGATTTAGTGCATGTGGGGCAAGTGTAAGGGCCTGGGTTAATTTCTATGTTGCCAGGTAATGGGAGAAGTGGGAGGACAGGTGTCAGTGTATTGATCTCCTTGTGTGAAAAAACAGGGATATAGGAAAGGGAGAAAATTAGGAGTTGTGTGGGAGTATGTAAAGTGTAACTCTCTGACCCAGTCCAAAGACCAAGTGCTGGCCCCTCAGGGCCACACCACCATGAGAAAGTGGGGACTCTTTGTGTCCATTTGGTGTCCTCAGTAGGACTCGTAAGTCCACTGTCCTTCTTGGGTGGGGAGGCATCCTCCTCTCCTTGCCATCTCAACACATGGTGCAACTACTTGGTATTTGGACAATGCAGTACCCAAAGAATGATAGGTTTATCATTATCAATTCTCACTATTTTTCTTGATATTTGCAGTACTCCACAAGATCCAGAAAGTCAGCAGAATACTCGAGAAATAGCTGAGCAACAAGCAAGAAAGTCTGCTTTGACCATGGCTGGCAGTATCATACGCTCGGTAACAGAGCTCATGATCATGGGCCTTGGTGTAGGAGATGACATGGCTGTGGAGGTGCTAGGGACTGCACCCATGATTACCATGCTTTTACCTCTTGTGTTGTCATATGTTGGAAGAGTGGCAACATCAGATTCTAGGGTAAGTTTTAACTTTATGTAATTGTATATAGTGTGGTCCCTATGTATGAATTGTTTACTTGACGCAGAAATTGAATACCGTAAATAATACTTTTCTGAGTAGGAAGAGTTTTGGATGTACATGTTTTTAGGGTAGAGAGTGGGGGAATATCTAATCATTTTGAGGTAGAAGGAAAGTTGAGAGTGAAGGATAGAAGGAGAAAGAGGTGCATAGAGTAAACTGCTTAAATGAGAAAGAAAAGGAGGAGTACAAAAAGAAGCTTAGAGAAGAGTGGGAAGGAGTGAAGGATATAGTAGAACTAGGAGTGGAGAAGGAATGAGGATGTGTCAAGGAGGAAGTTGCAAGGTGTGCAAAGATGGTGTGTGGAACAAGGAGGATGGGAGGAAATAGTAGTAAGGGTGGTGAGTGATGGGATGATGAAACAAAGGTTGTAGAAGAGAAGAAACAAGCATTCACCAATTGTTTGCAAAATAGGGTAAGGGAATCATACGAGAGGCACAAAGAAAAGGGAAGAGAAGTAAAGCATAAGATAAAGGAGGCAAAAAGGAGAGCAGATGTGAAATGAGGTAAAAACATGACAAAAATTTTTGAAAGTAATGAAAAGAGGTTTTGGAAGGAAATTAAGAGAGGAAGGGGAGGTGAATCAAGTAGAGAAGAAAAGGTAAAAGGAAGTGGATAGCTTTAGATACTTGGGGATGAATGTGGTAGGAAAGGGAGGAGTGGAGGTAGAGGTAGAATGGAGATTGAGAGAGGGAAGTAAATGCATTGGTGGATTAAAAAGTGTAATGAGAAATAGACATTTAGAAATGGATGCTGAGAGGAGACTATAGAAGGAGTGATTGTGCCAACAGCACTGTATGGGGCAGAAACATGGAAAAAAGGAAGAGTTTAAATGTGTTTGATGTTATTATCTCCTTTGATGTTCAATGTGTCTGTTTTCGTCTCCTTCAATGCACACGCAGAATGTAGAAGTTGTATAGTTGTAGGTTACTTCTACATTGGTGAATTAAAGTCTGGGAGTGTTCTTTTTTTTAATGTTCCAGACTGCTCACTGGTCTACACATACAAGGCAATCTCCAAAGTAACCTTGGGGGATTGCCAGATTAAATATATATATACAACTGTACAAGTAGGCTGTTGCCTTATTCACATTTAAGATGAGGTGGATGGATGGGATAAAAGGGACATTGGGAAAGAGGGGAATGTCTGTTGAGGAAGGGAGGGAGAAGACAAAAGATATGGGTGAGTGGAGAATGGTTGTGTGTGGATGATAGTGTGATGCATGGAAGGGAATGGGTGGGGGATGGGGTAGAGGAGGGAGTATGTGTGAATGATATTTTGATTAAGTGCGAAGTGATTTCTCCCCATCTCTTTTTCTGCATGAGGCGATGGAAAGGGAGGGTCGCCAATTATGTGAAATGGCTTTGCTGTGGATGTGCTGTGTCTTGCTGCATTGCATCTGACCCAGGGCAGTGGATGAGATGCAGGGATGACCCATCATCCAGGAGGAGCCAAGAAAAGAGAAAAGGAGGGGTGGTGAATGGGAGTGGAGTATGTGGGAACAAAATGAGTGGGAGTGGATTTATGCCTTTGACTGGCTATCTCCCTTATAAGGGAGAAAAAGCCCTTGGTATATGTATGTATGAATATTGAGTTTTTACCTACAATTTGATGTGATGTCTGTACCCTGTATGTACCATTCATTTTATGCTTGGAAGGTATTATGTCCATTTTTATAAAGTATAAACATGTATTCTTTTAGTACATTATTATCATGATATATTTACAACTTGCAGAGTGCTGTAGCAGTGTTAGGCCTTATTCAAGAAATTTTACCTCATGTTGCTGCTTTGAACAACTTGATTTTAGCAACACAGAAGAATGCTGTCACAGAAACCATTGAGGGATGCCACACTACCACCAGCCATCACTATGCTTGGGTAGAAAGTGATCATCCCTACAAACCAGCTACGGTGTCAAATTATAGGTAAAAATCCTTATGCCTGTATTTATCTGATTATAATGTTTGGAAAGGAGCTATACTTGTGAGGTTGTGTTTTTTTGTGTTTTACAGGTATTGATGTAAGTGGAAGGCAATAAGTGAAGAGAAGATAGGTAGAGTATTTTTAGAGAGTTGTTGAATGTGGAGTAGGATAGGGATTGATTCATTGTGGCAGTGGTAGGAAATAGGAAAATTACTGTAATGGGAGAAAAGAATGGCAGGGATGTAAGAAAAGATAAGGTATAAAGAACTTTAAAAATTATGAAAGCTGCTAAGGCATCTGGGTTGGATGGGTGACATGTGTCTGACAAAAGGAGGAACAATTGTAGTGGATTGGCAGGTGAGGTTGTACAGTGTAGTTGGAAAGACATAATAGGCTGATTGAGATGATTAGGAGAGGAACATAGGGAGTAATTGATGAGGAATAGTGTAGGTTTAAGAAGGGAAGAGGGTTTTTGGATCAGATTTTTTATAGTAAGGCAGATTTGTGATAAGTTTTTGGCAAAAGGTAGGGGGTGTTATTTAGGCCTTTATGCTTTTGGAGAAGACTTATGACAGGGTAGACAGGAAAGCACTGTGGGAGGTACTGCAGATATATAGGCTAAGGGAAAGCTGTAAGAGGCATCAAAAGCTTTTACATGATTAGTAGAGATTGTGTTAGAGTTGGGAAAGGTGATAATGAGTGGTTTGGGGGTGAAGGTGAGGCTGGGCCATGGTTGTTATTTCACCATTATGGTTGATGTTTTCTTTTTTCTTGATTTATTTCCTTTTTTCACAGTTGTTCCAATTCCTTATTCCACCTATCTTTTCCTCTTATTTTTCATCCAGTCTGTCTCATACCACATAATTTGTGAGCCACCTCTTTCATTGTCACTAATTTTACTCATTCTCCTTCTACATCTGTAGTTTCTATGTCTGCCTTCATTACACTTTTCCCACATTTGTCTTTTGAATTCCCTTGCCACCACATTTTTCTTTTTCTCAACATCACTCCTTGCTGCCCATAGATTACTTTGACATTTTCCATTCTCGTTCACCCTAGGCATTCCAGAACCACTAGTTACTGTATCAATGCTCTCATTGTTGACCTCAGCATTTGTATCTCCTAATATGATTTTTTTCCCTTCATACAGAGTAAGTTTTCCAAGCACAGTGCAGTGGATGATGCTGGAGTTTGACCCACAGTGTGGCACAGCTCAGCCAGAAGACAGTTTACAGGTAGAACAATGTGTGGTTTGTAGTAATAATATATATTAAGTATATACATGAATATACCAAAAGGGATTTTTGACCCATATATAGGGAGGGACTAAGTAATAAAATATACTCATCCTTCACCTATCCAAAAACCCATTTGTGGCGCCTCCTATTTTAGCACTTCATGGATGAAAGGATCCCTGTTCCTACCCCCATTGCTTAAGTCAGAGACAATGTATCAAGTCACAGCACTGCCATAACAAGGCCAGAGTTGGTTTACCCTCACCACTTTATTACATGGCAACCCCCTACCCCCTAATCACTTGAGAAATTTATGGAGTAGACAAGAAGAACTCCTTTCAGGCAGTCATTTCTTCATCCATTTACGACCATTCTATTCACTCCTATCCTTTGCATTCGCTCTTCCTTGCTCAACAGATTTTCCTCTTGCATCTAATCCCCCCTTCACCCTGTCCATCCAGTAGTGTAAGATGGTCCACAAGGATAGATACATTGGTAAACGACAGTCCACAACAGCACTGTCCATCTATCTTATTCTTGTCTGCCCTGCAAGTTCACTCCATCCACTTCTGCTTTTCACACTTTTTTTTTTCTTCTTCTTTTTTCTTTTTTCTTTTTTCTTTTTCTTCTTATTTTCTTTCATATGCCCAAACCATTTCTGCATTCTTTTATCAACCCTACCAGCCAGCTCTCGTTCCACCACGATTATCCACTTCATATCCACAGTTCTCTTTCTGTCCCTCCTCATAACTGCCACCATACACTTCATCTTAAACAGTTTCAGATTCCATTGAGGTGTGTACTTTCAGTTTTCTCCTCACAAATACCTTTTCAAACTTTGCTACCAACTGCTTCACTCAATCCTCTGACTCGCTAGAAGTGCAGTGTCATCCACAAACAACAACTGTCTTACCTCTCACTTCCCTCCACTCTCACTAACAACAAAACTCTGCCTAGCACCCATGTTGTGGTGTATGTGCATGCAAATGGCATTGTACAATTGTCATACATGCTATCCCTTTTTGTATACAAGTGATATGTAATCTACTTATATTAATTTATTGAAACTGTTGTATTGATTGGATTACATGTGCCAATTTGTAAAAGAACCATGCGGGCGTGTATGTTATCCCACACTAAGTAAGCTTGATGTCAAAAGCAGTCTTGGTTCTGCCTCCAAGGTGGCCGCACACTAGTCTTTGTTGTGTTGACTAATTTAGATATTCCATTCAAATTTGTTTCATTAGCCACCCTACAACACCCTCACACTTACCTCCTTTGTCACCCATCCATATACATTTTAAACAACCATGACGATATTACACCCCCCCTCATGCAATCTCTACTACTCATGTAAAAACTTTTGTCTGCCCTCAATAGACGTCCCCCTATCCCTTACATTCATAACACATTTCATAATGCCTTTCTGTCAACCCTTTTATACACCTTCTCCAAAGCCATGAAACCCCAAAAGGCATCTTTACCCTTTGCCAAAATCTCGTTGCATGTCTGTCTGCAAAAAGTTTATCTGCTATACATAATAGTTATTATCAGTTACAAAACCTGGGGCAGAGTTCAAGAATACTGTGACCATGTTCCCTTGTGTCTCAGTGCTGGGTGACCTGAACAGTCACGGCATTGTGGTTTACTTATTGTGGGAGAGATTCCTTGTTTGTCTGATATGTGGTGAAATCACTTGAAGGCCAATAAGACCTTAGTAATTATCTTACTTGAAATATCTGTTGTTTTCTTTATCAGGTATTTGTTCCCAGTATGGAGAATCTGCATGGTTGGACTGAGGAAGAGAGTAATAGTAATAGCAGTCCTAGCGAAGGAAAGGTGATCATAAATCAGGACCAGGATGGAATAGTTCCTCCTTACTGGTCGGTACTGAGCAAGTTTTCTGGAACCCATAGTTGGCCACAGCAAACTGTTATACTTCCAGGTAATTCTGAAGTGTTATGATTTTGAATAATATGATTTATTGTTAATTAGTATTGCTTATAACCATAACAGGAATACAGTGCTGATACAGGAAACTAAATTTACACCACAATCCACAGAATGTACATTCACTGAATAGATAGGGAAGAAGACACACAAAACAAAAGTGGGCTTGTAACAATGATACCCAACAGCATACTTTTCTCCAACAAAACAAAACAAAACAAAAAAGGCTAAAACTCAGTAGTTCTCAACTTTTTTTTTTTTTTTTTTTGGTCCATTATGCCCCACCTAATCACCTTTAAAATACTAATGGCCCCCATGTGGTGATATACAATTCTTATCATTTGAAAAATAAACTCCCCTTCAGCTGAAAAAGCATAAAACCTTGGTTTAAAACCACTTCAAAAGAACAAGGCATCAATGAAAAATAAAAAACAAAACAAATTGAATAAAATAAGAATGAAAAAAATTGACCTAAAATTCCTCAGTTGCCCTCAATTGCCCCCTTAAAAATCATATTGCCCGCCTAAAAAACCGAATTGCCCACCTGTGGGCATACGCCCTACATTGAGAAGCACTGGGCTAAATAAACACTACCAGACACCACAACTGAAATAATCACAGTCCAAACAGAGTTTAGAAGAACAACTTACACCCAAAACATCAGTTTCCTACACCAAAAAAAAAAAGAAAAAACACAAACAGAAGACCAAGGGACCAATGGTGGTTACCTGCATGTGGTGGTCATGCAAGATTGACAGCAAAACTGCCCATTTTCAAAACCTGTCAACCCACTCACCTCCATCAGGCTGATGGGTTTTGAAAATAGGAAAATTCAAGGCAAGGTTACCCCTGATTGTTTAGACCTCTCCCAGTGAGACTCAGAGGTAACCTCACCCTGGGTTCTCCCGTTGGTGCAAGGCAGCTAATCAGTGATATCCACATAACACATATACACTATATGATCCCTACAGGCCAATATGATTTACACACCCAGCTCCTGATATCCATAACTTCATCTTGAATATGAGAACAGGGAGATCTAGAATGTTGGTAACCATCTGAAACTTGTTAGGCACTTTTAATGAGCAAGAAAAGAGTTATTCACTGTGTAGAGAATATTCATAATAAAAGCAAAATTGAATTTTCTTCTTCGTCTTCTCCCTCTCATTTTCTTTCTTTATACAACAATCAGTTGCCATGCAAGAGACCCATACCCTCAAGGTATTTGGCAGTGGTCTACTGTTTGCTCCTTAGATATCTCCAAGAAGAAAATTGCATTGTTATTAGTGTTGTGTGAATGGTGGGCAATGTAAAATAACATGTTCTGTGTCATCTTTGTGGTGTCCCTCCAGGGCATATGGTGTTTGTATACATTCCAACTATGATATTCTTTTATTAATAATTATTACTGATTCATTGTACTTCCCCAGGAAACAAGGTTTTGTTCTCTCTTGAGACGGCATCTGATTATGTAAAGGAAGAACGATCTGTAACCTATGGCTTCAGGGTTTTGATCGTTGGTTATGAATGGCCTCCGACACCCCCCGACTCGCTCAGGCATCTTGAGAAAGAACTTGCCTATCTTGGTGGTTTATGTGCAGCTTCACTAATTAAAAAGGACCTTTGTTTACCACCTATCACTGGTAAGTAAGAGGAGGAAGACAGCAGTTCTTTATTTGAAATAAAGATATACTTAAGTAATGGGAACAATAATTGGGTAGTAATACTATGTTAGTAGTGTGAATTTATAAATTTCAAAATATGGCTATGCTTTGAATTGGCCACCTCACTTATAAGGGGGAAGGGTCTTCAGATGTATGGAGAGAATGCATTGTTATCATTTGGCCATTATAGTGTTGCGTATGAACTCCTAATTATACAGTACAATGATTTTTTCAGTATAAAATTATAGTAGTACATAAATATATACATATATCAGAAGGGTATAAAGTATATGCCCACATTACATCTCACCCAGATTTATCCAGAAACCCATTTGTTGGCCCTCCAATCTTAGCTTTTGCTGAATAAAGGGTCATCCTTGTCCCCTGACCATTGCCCAAGTCAGAGGCATTGCAGCAAGAGACAGCACCTCCATAGCAGGGTCTTACAGCTGGATTTGGTTTACATCCACCACTTCATTACATGGGAACCCTCCCCCTCTCAACTACCTGCTAAGATACAGAGTAGACAAAAAGAAATCCCTTCAGGCCATGTCTAATATTCATCCATTCACAACCAATCTCTTCTCACACCTATCTTTTACCATTTCCTTTCCTTGCTAAACAAGCATTCTTCTTGCATCCAGTGCCCTGCTAACACCATCCATCCACCCCTCAAGTTCCCTCCATTCAACTCTGCCTTCCACACATTTTAGTTAGTCTTCCTTAACTTGTTCTTTCCATGAACCCAAACGATCCTACTATGCTTTGATCATCTCTGTCTGCTAGCTGTATGTACAAATGTAGTGTGGCTATAATATTTTTAGAGGGTATTTGCAATGAAGCGGCCTTGCTGTGGATGTGCTGTGTCTTGTGACACTGCTTCTGACCCAGGGGAGTGGACAAGATGCAGGGATGACCCGTCATCCAGGAGGTGCCAAGATAAGAGAGAGGGTGGAGGGGAATGGAGTGTATTAGGGATGGAATGGGTGGGAATGGTTTTTATGCCTTTGTTTTTTGGCTGCCTCCCTTGTAAGGGGGAAAAAGCCTGTGGTATATGTATGTATGTATTTGCAATACATCTCCTTCACTCATTTTCTTGTTTGTCATTTCTGAATAGGTGAAGAACTAGAGGAAGATACAGAAATGGCAGAAGAACTGTCTCTACAGGTATACAAAGCCCACTCAGGACTATTAAGCAAAGGCTTTGCTCTTTCACATCCTCCCACCATACACCAAGCACTTGATGGGGTCATTCCTTTTAGGTAAGTAAAGTTTATTTATTCACATTTTTATTACACAAGTCTACTTTGCACTTTTTATATATGAGGTAAAATGTTCTGAAGCTTAGGTCTACATTACCATCCTGCAAGCTGCAAAAACTACCTGGGGTACAGTATATACCGGTAGTGGTAAATTTTTAGTTTCGACCATGGGCGCAATATAGCAATAGAAAATTAATGATTTCGTAAGTAACGAAGTCATGTCGGACGAATGGTACACCATGTTTGTTATGATAGATGCCGATGTCGAAGAAATAAAAGGATGATGAATTCGTCTAACCTAAACTAAACTAACCTGACCTGTGTTTGATAAATCATTACCTGCAAATTAAATTTCATCCGCCTTGTCCTCGTTGTCGTCGTCGTGAGAGACGTTGGCAGACAACAAGATGGCGTCCCAATCCTATGCCACCGACTTCGTTCATTAGCATATTTTCTTGTAGCATGGTATTTTTTACTTTCATTTCCGCCCACAAAATTGCATATTACGTTGATACATTTTAATTTACAAAATTAATAATTAATTTTCTATTGCTATATTGCGCCCATGGTCAAAACTAAAAAAAATACCCCGGTATTCAATATGGAATGTCAGCATACGCGGATTTGGTCATATACAGTAATTTCAGGAACCTAACCACCGTAAATAAACAGTAAATAAAGCTGTATAAAAGAGGGAAAATACACGAAAATAAAGATACATGTATTGCTGGACATTGTACATACAGTACATGTACGTATATGTATACACTTTCGCTTAACGACCAATTTGGTTAACGACGGCGCGCTGGTCCCAATTGTCGTCGTTAAACGAGGAGTGGTTGTATGTCTGGCAGCTAATGCTGCCCGGGAGATTTTGGCCCAAAATGAAGTGGTTAAATTCCATGCTACAAAGTCCTATGTAAGGAGCACCATCCTAGCCTTCCGATGGGAGGTGTTTGTGACATTAAACCATATTATCATCACATTCAACAACTCCTCGAGTTTCAACAAACTGAAAGACAATATGTTGTTGCATGCCAGACCCACTGATAACCGTCCCACTGAATCCTCTCTCCCCTAAAAGGACAGAGTCCACCTAGCCAGACTAGGGTGCAGTTACCATTGACCCTTCTAAGCTACTAGAAGAGGCTGGTTAACCAAATGGCAGATAATTGTCCAGGATGTGACACTTCACCCTATACAGTATATTATGGAAGACTGCACTGTACACAGTCATGCACACCAATAACACAACATGTACTCTATAAAGGATTTGTGGGAACACCCTATTCTAGTCATGGCTGCTCAGCCAGTCTAGGGAATGACAACAACAACTCCTTGAAATAATCAACCAGTCTACCAATCTATTCGACACCTTTACTTCCATTAACAATTGTCCATCTGCACTCATGAATATTACAAACCAGAAACCCTCAGCCCCACAAACCAATAACAGTCCTTGGGCTCTTTCATAGATCTCTCCAGGAAGAAACACTGGACTGTTGTCTGTGTGATATTAGTGTAGGTTTGTTTCTGTATCACTGGCAAGGAAGTGAAGGAGGAGGAAGGGAGCAGTTACTGGTTATTAGCTCTTATGTGAAAAATTGGGAAACATGGTTGAAGTTGAAGAGATCTGGGCATAAATGCAAGCTTCTTAGAATTCCACCTCCAGATTGAGATGGTGTTTAAAGGATTTGGAGATAAACCATGGCATAACTCTCACCAGTGTATGCAAGTACCTATGGTTGGTCCTTATAAACGAGAACAGTTAAGTAATTTATATTAATTATAACTAACATGAGGGGACGTCCTAGGATGAGGTGGATGGATGGGGTGAAGGGGGCTTTGGGGAAGAGGGGAATGTCTGTTGAGGAAGGACGGGAGAGGACAGAAGACAGGGGTGAATGGAGAATGGTTGTATATGGATGATGTTGTGATGCATGAGGTGGAATGGGCGGGGGGATGGGGGGTGAGGTAGTATGTGTGAGCAAAATTTGACGCAGCCCAAAGGGATTTCCCCCCGTCTTCTCCTTTTATGCCCGGGGGGGACGGAGAGGGGGTGTCGCTGTTTTAATGAAGCGGCCTTGCTGTGGATGTGCTGTGTCTTGCGACACTGCTTCTGACCCAGGGCAGTGGACAAGGTGCAGGGATGACCCATCATCCAGGAGGTGCTAAGATAAGAGGGAGGGTGGAGGGGTGTGGAGTGTATTCAGGGATGGAATGGGTGGGAGTGATTTTATGCTTTTTCCTTTTTGGCTACCTCCCTTGTAAGGGGGAAAAAGCCTTGGTATATGTATGTATGTATAACTAAAATGAGAAGTGAATTTGTACTCTGTTATGATATAGTATGTATTAGATAGGGATGAGTGGAGAGTGGCTGTGTATAGATAATATTGTTATGCAAGGAAGGGAGGAGGCAGGGGATGGGGGTAGGGGTTGCTTGCGTGTGAATGTTATTTGGACACAGCCCAAAGGGATTTCATTCTGTCTTCTCTTTTTCTACATGAGGGTACAGAGAGGGGGCTCACCAATTAAGTGAAGGGGCCTTGCTATGGATGTACTGTGTCTTGCTACATTGCTTCCAACCCAGAGCAGTTGACAGGATATAGGGATGACCCATCATCCATGAGGAGCTAAGATGAGAGGGAGGAAGGGGTGGTGGATGGGAATGGAATGGGTGGGAGTTGGTACATGCCTTTAACTTGGCTACCTTCCTTATATGGGAAAGAAGCTCTTGGTATATAGTCTATAGATATGTTAGATATTATTGGAACCTTTATTGTAAACTTTGTACAAAGGATAGTCACAGTGCTTCATAGATCATCCTTGTGACTTCATGTGTCGTAATAGAATTTGAGAAATATCAGTCATAGCTAACATAAAAAAATATATGTGAACGTTTACATTGTAGTAAAAATACTATCAACTTTAGTTCATAAACTACAAGTATTCCTTACTGCTATATATTTCATCTGATATAGTAATGTTAATAATGCTAAAGGACAGTAATCCTATCACTTGTAACATTAACAGAATCACTCTCTTGGAATCAAATTTATCATGTCACAACTTCTCCAATTCAGTATATGCAATGCTTTTACATCCAATTGATGCCATGAACAAATTTTAAAGGACATGTATCTTTAAAGTTAACTTCTTTGGTATCTTGAGCTCTTTGAACTGAGTAATGTATTGTATATTACAAGTTTTATTCTGGTGCTTCATATTTTGGGCAGCCTCAAGGATGAAGAGATTAAAACCATTTAATTTAATCCTCTTTTGCATTGAGAACTACTGAACCAATTCATGGATTCATAAATATATATATATATATATATATATATATATATATATATATATATATATATATATAGACGTTTACCTGTATATATATATATATATATATATATATATATATATATATATCATACCAAAATGCCTGGCCCCCCTTGGGGGGTGGCTAAGTCAAAATATATACTGACCTAACATCCATCTCACACCCTTCTAAAATCTAGCTCCAACATCTTAGTTCCTCATGGATCAAGGGTGATTCCAATCAGGATATATCAGATAACATCTTTTAGAAGACTGTGCTATTTTTAACACATTAAGATTAAGTATTTGCTCACTCTACAATTTTGTTCAGCTTGGAGAAATGTGTGGTCCAAAAGAAATTAAAACACAGCACCAAATATTTTCATGATCCAAACATAATTAGGTAGTGGCTTGAACAATTCGGCATGATTCTTTTTCCTGCGAGCCTTTTTCTTCATCAGATTCTTCCTGTTCTTCCAAAGCATCATTATCTGTTTCATCAATAGCTGTGGCATTCTCGTAGACAACATGTATCTCAGTTTCCTTGTAAGTTCTTTGGTCTGGAATCACAATAGGCCTTCTTCTACCTTCTCCTGTTCAATTAAAGAAAATAAGATAAAATATTAAATAAAAGTTATATTAAGAACTTATAGAAAACATAATTCTTTCAAGATTGGAATATGTAGCAGTGGTCTGGTCTCCACACAGTAAAGGATATAAATGAGAGAATGTAAAGAGAAGTAAGCAAATTGATCCTCAGCGTGGCAGATAAACCATGCAAAGAAAAGTTAGATGTATGAGACCCATCTATATATATACATATATATACCAAGGGTTTTTCCCCCCTTACAAAGGAGGTAGCCAAAGTCAAAGGCATAAATCCACTTCCACCCATTTCATCCCCACATACTCCACTCCCATTCACCATCCCTCCCTTCCTCTTTTCTTGGCTCCTCCTGGATGGCGGGTCATCCATGCATCTCACCCACTGCCCTGGCTCAGAAGCAATGCAGTAAGACACAGCACGTCCATAGCAAAGCCACTTCATTTAATTGATGACCTCCCCCTCTCTGTCCCCTTATGCAGAAAAAGAAGACAGGAAGAAATCCCTTCACGCTGCATCAAAATGTCATTTACACATACTCCTGAACCCCCCATCCCAAATCCACTCCCATGTATCACAGCATCATGCATACACAACCATTCTCCACTCAGCCCTATCTTCTGTCTTCCCCTTTCCTTCCTCAACAGATAACCTCCTTTTTTTCCAATGCCTCTTTTACCCCATCCATGCATCTCATCCTTGGTTGCCCCCTTGTGTTCACTCCATCCACCTCTGCCTTCCACACTTCTTTTACTAATGTATCTTCTCTCATTCTTTCCATGTGTCCAAACCATCCCAATACTCTTTCATCAACCCTATCTCCCAACTCCCTTTCTACCCCCATTCTCCTCCTCCTCACCTTGTTTCTCACTCTATCCAGCCTAGTAACTCCTACCATGCCTACCAGGCTTTTCATCTCAAACACATTTAAACTCTTCCTCTCTTATATTCCATGTTTCTGCCCCATTGCTGTCAACACAACCACCCCTTCATACAATCTCCTCTTAGCATGCATTCCCAAATGTCTGTTTCTCATTACACTTTTTAACCCCCCAAGGCATTTACTTGCTTATCTCACTCTACATTCTACCTCCACCTTCACTCCCCCACCTCTGCCACATTTGCCCCCAATCATCCAAAGCCATCCACTTTAACCTGTATACCAAGGGCTTTTTCCACCTTATAAGGGAGGTAGCCAAGTCAAAGAGCACGTACCCATTCCCAACCATTTCACTCCCATCATGAAAAGAAAGGAAAGAAAAAGGTGACATGATCATGGTGTTCAGATCAATACAGGTAGTGATGAAACTGACAGAGAAGATTGCTTAGTAGTGCTGGGCAAATACCGCTAATTTCAATATCGAAATTATTGGTGAACAACAACACAGTTACCGAAATTACCGACAGTTTACCAGTAAAAGACTCGTGAGGTAGTAGTGACGTCACAAGTTCGAGTCGAGTTCGAAAAATCAATGTTTTTGTCCTTTAATAACCTATATCTCTGGTTCTATTTTATATATTGTTTTTATTGTTATGTCATTGTAAAGGGAAAAGGTCATACTTTAATTGGTGCTACTATAGTATGCTATCTAGTATCTACCGCGCGAGTGAGTAAATGGAGGCCCCATAAATGAATTTAAAGCCAAGTTTGATTGATGGAGGCACAGAGATGGGACCTGCAGACATAGGTCTTATCCTGTTTATTACAGTCAGATAAAATGAGGTAAATAAATGCAAGAATGTGTGGAAGTATATATATAGATATGAAACAACTCTTGTGCATGTTCAAAATTTACCGTTACTGGGTCCTTCATGTTCACGTGTAGAAGATGCACGACGCCAGGCAAAATAAATGCAGACTGCAGCAATAGTGATGCAGGCAATTAAGACTGTGATGGCTATGATTATGGTAGAATTGCTAGACATGCAGTACTTGTCATGGTAATTATCCAAGATAACCTCTTTCTCTTTATGGAGACAGTCATTATGCTTAAACCATTGATCATATGTTGGGGAGTGAATCAGTTCCTGAAAATAAAGGGAAAGTTATTTTCAAGTCAACGAAAGTAAAGTCAAAAGCAGTCCATCAGTATATTGCACCAAGTCTCTTGCAGGAAACTCATGGCTCTCAGGTAATTGGCAACAGCCACCAAATTGGTGCATAAGTCAGTCATACATATATACATATACCAAGGGCATTTTCTCCCTTATAAGGGAGGTAGTCAGAGTTAAAAGGCATAAATCCACTCCCACCCACTTCATCCCCATATAGTCCACACCCATTCTCATAAAAGAGATTTTGTGTTGTCTTGATACAGCTAGAGTAGAGCACTATAAGGTGAGGTGTTCAGTGTCTTCTATGTGGTGATTGCATTTGGGTCAACTTGCAATTATGGCAAGGTCTATTCTGTGTTGATATTGTTTTAAAGCTGGATAGTGGCCTGAGCACAGATGTGCTAGTGTATTACTGCTTGTAGGAAGTATTCCTCTGTAGGAGTATGAAAAAACATAAGCCACAAATGTAGAATGTGTAAATGTCTAGGGTCAGGTGTATATGAAAAACAATGGCAGCATGGATATACAGCAGGTAAACAAAACTAACACTGCTTTGGTATACCTGTGATTTCTGATTTATACCATATTTCTTAAATTTGATTTAATGGGTGGTGTTCTGAGTGCAGGCTGGCATGTGTGTACTAAGAACACCATCCATCACTAAAGTAATACCAACACAGAATGGGCCTGGCTGTGGATTCAGGCTGCCCCAGATGCAACCACTGCACAAAGGATGTAGATCACCTTGTACTACAATGCTCCACACTGAAAGTTCCCAGACAGCAACACAGTATCTCTTCTCTGAGTGACTTGTGGTCCCACCCGGAGGCTGTTCCCAGGGGCTACAGATAGATTGATTTTATACAATTTTAGATATTTTGAGACCAACTATATAAAATGTAACCTTGCTGTACACAGGTTCCACCAACTGAATAGGTCTAATTCTCATTATGAAATAATTGACCATCAGAAGCAAAAAAGCTGAGAAAAATTACCTGATATGTTTGATTTGCCAAATCTATGCCACTTGTAATGCTTTCTCTTACTGTACAGGAGCACTCCTGTCCTATAACATTGTCTCTGATCACAACAGAACGGTGTGCCACTAGGCTTTCTTGGAACTGGAGAGAGCGAGCTTCATATTTATGGATATGATTATTGGCAATAAATAATGATGATGAGGGACCTGAAATGTAATATGATTTATAATTGTTTCTCAGTTCAAAAATCACAGGTTGTATATATATATATATATATATATGTCAATAGAAAATCTCTGCAGGGTCACCCATATCAAACAGGTTTTGTAAGAAAGATCATACAAAGAGCAGCTTACACGCACAGTCACAGGACCCACTGCAAACTGGTATGTCCCTGATAGTGAACAGTGAAATTCCTCATAGATGTATGGGGTGCCGTCATAATGATGGCGTGGACCATTGGGCACCCTATAGATATAGGGCTTCACTGAATATAATGAATGAGGTGACAACAGAGAAATATCTCACCAGAAACCAGTTGGCACAGAGGTGAGATTAATGCCAACCCCCCTTCATAGCCAATATGAAGAGCACAACAAAAACAAAACCAGGTGTTCCTGTTGGATCATCATCTCCTAAAGGTCCAACCGCATTGCCTCATGTGCTTACGAACAGTGTGCCACCAAATGCAAGTAAGCACTGTCCAAGCAGATCCAAGTGTTGGACATTAAACAACATGAAGAAAATGAAGATCTATACCTACAATGTAAAAAGTTTCTCAGAAGATCACAGGCTGGAGAGTTTAAAGGAAGAACTAGACAACATCAAGTGGGAAATCGTAGGACTGTTTCTGGGATGTCTAGTTTTGGAGGACCTATTGCTATAATTCGACTACATAAAGATACAAAAAAGATCAAGATTGAGAAAGTACAGCAAGGCGATACAAGTTCACCCAAACTATTAAAGCTTGCTTGGAAAATATTTTCAGAAGATTGAGTTGGGAAAAGAAAGGTTTAAAGACTAATAGTGAATGTTTGAACCACCTAAGATTTGTGGATGACATTATTCTTATTTCCGAAAGAGCAGAAGACTTGCAAGATATGCTGAGTGATCTAAACAAGGAAAGTCTCAAAGTAGGTTTAAAAATTAATAAAAGTAAAACCAAAGTATTGTCCAACACGAAAGTTGAAAGTAAAGAGATTGTAATTGATGGTGAGAGTCTTGAGGAAGTTGAAGAGTAAATTTTTTAGGCCAGATGGTGAAGGTGACAAAAGATCATGATAATGAAATAAAAAGACGCATTACAGTTGGATGGAAAGTGTTTGGTAATTACAATAAAATCCTGAGAGGCTCTCTACCTTTATGTTTGAAATATAAAGTTTGCACTCAATGTATTCTACTAGCAATGATCTAAGGGTGTGGGACTTGGAAGCTGATGATGGAAACAAAGCTAAGGACTGCACAGAGGAGAATGGAGAGATCAATGATGGGAATAACACTGAGAGACCGAAAGAGAGCAAGTTGGATGAGAGAGCAGACTAGAGTTAAAGATATTGTGGAGGCAGTAAAAGAGAGGAAGTGGAATTGGGCAGGTAAGTTAGTGCAAACAACTGATGAGCGATGGAGCGAGTATGTAACTGAGTGGACACCGCGAGGTAGGAAGCGTGGAAGAGGGAGACAAGACAGAAGGTGGAGAGAGGAAATCAAGAAGTTTGCACGGGTGATGTGGCAGAGGATGGCACGGTCGTGTGATTCATGAAATGCTATGAAGGAGGCTTTTGTTCAGCAGTGGACTCAGTATGGCTGATTTGATTGATTGATTTATATATATATATATATATATATATATATATATATATATATTCATATATGTATATTTATATATACATATATATATATATATATGTATATATATATATATATATATATATATATATAATATGCCATTGGTATATTTATGTATGTAAATGAATGAATCAATCAAATCAGCCATCCTTAGTCCACTGCTGAATAAAGGCCTCCTTCATAGCATTCCATGATTCACATGACCATCCATGCCATTCCTCAGGGAGACAGGACTGCTCAACCAGACAGTTTTGGGAATGACAACGGCAACAACAGTCAAGCACTCCAAGACTGCCCCCCAAAATCCATACTCCACCCAACTCCTGCAGACATCATCTGTAAAATCCCTCCCAAGACAAACAAGAACCACACTGGCATGACTGCATTGGGCCACCATCCAGCTATGAAATAGGGCCAACATAGATTAGGCCTGACCACAGAATTGAATTGCCCCAGGTGCAATCACCACACAGAAGACAATGAATGCCTCATCCAACACTCCCCTACTCAGGCTTACGGAGACAACAATACAATATCTCTTCCTTGAGTGACATGTGGGGTAATCTCATGGCTCTTTTCAGTTATTAGGGAGCCATGTGTCTCCTGTAAGAGAAACCTGGGATAACAGATTAGTTGGTATTTTTTTCTTGGCTTGATAGCAGAAATATCAGATGTAATTACAGGACACAAATGCCAAAACCATTACCATTTAATTGTAACCCTTTGAATGCAGATGGTTCTAGATATTTGAAGATATTGTGCTCAATCTTGATACTTGATGTCCCTGTGATTTTCAGCCCAAATGCAGGAACAGATTCAAAGGTATTATTTTTTATGTCAACGTAATTTGATGTCGAAAGATTCCACGGGGATGCTATCACATGTGAAAAATTATTATTTGAAATTATCACCTGTCCAGCGATGTCTCCAACAAAGGCATTTGAAACAGGACCTGGAAGAGAAAAATGAATGAGTTGTAAAGATTTGTATTACATTAATAAATGTGTGTTCTTATGTAATGCTGTATTTATCTAAATGTAGTGTGCAGGAAAAAAAACTCACTTGTGGTGTCTGGTCTTTGTCTCCCATGACTAAATGATCAAACTGTATTTCTACAGAAAACTGTTTCTTGATATCCCTCTGAGAATTATTTTATTTGTTTAATTAATCATTTTTTTTATTTATTATTATTATTATTATTTATTTATTTATTTTTTTTCTCCTAAGTTTGTCACTCTCCAGTTTTGAACTAAGATGTTTTCCATGTCAATTTTGTCCACTACATTGACAAAGGCCCAAAAAAACATCCTTACTTTTTGCCAGAAACTTCTCATAAGTCTGCCTTACCACAAAAATTTGAACCATGCACCCTCTACCTTTCCTAAACCCACACTGTTCCTCAACAATTATTCCCTATGTTCTTCTCCTAATCCTCTCAGTTAACATCTCAATGTCTCCAGTTGTCAAGCTTTACTCTCAGTTCATTTATGTCAGCCACTTCTAATTTATTCCATGAATGCATCTGTGCAGAAAGATACATGTGTGTGTATTTACCTAGTTGTTTTATATGGGAAAGGGAGCCATGCTTGTAGTGACCCATCTTTGTATCTCTTAGCATCTAGTTTATTACTAAATTCTTGCACACACTATTGTTTCATCCACTTTGTTCCAATTGTGTGTGTGTTTACCTAATTCTACTTACAGTCGTACCTCGGTACTCGACCGCCTCTATACTCGACCAAATCGGTGCTCGACCAAAAAATTCGAGTAGAAAATGCATCGGACCTCGAACAGATTTTCGGTACTCGACTAGCTCGAACAGCGGGTAAGCGTCAGTTCGACTCAGACCGCCAGCGGAGTAAGACGTACGCAGTTCGTTCGAGTATTTCTTCCCAGATTTAAACTTTTTCGTGTTGCTCTAGCCCTTAATAATGGGTCCAAAGAAAGACAGTGATAAGGGGAAAATTGGTTTCGGTGTTCGAACAAATCGGTGCTCGACCACCACCTCAGAACGGATTATGGTCGAGTACCGAGGTACGACTGTATTTATATTTACCTAATTGTAGTATACAGAAATGGAGGAATGCTTATGAGGTCCCATGTCTTACTCTCCAATCATCATAGCTTAAAATTCATGTATAGTTCTAACATAGGCTATATCATCTTGTTTTCCAATTGTCAGTTATTTTTCTGGTAGTGAATTTTTTCTAATGTGGATGTGGGTCTGGATATATATATACAACACAATTTCATTTACCTGTAAAGTTATTTCTGAGTAGAGTGAAGGAATTACTTGGGTATGTTTGCTTGAAGGTGAATGCATCAGGTTCATTTTTCAAGAAATGAGAGTCCACAATGGTTAAGTTGCCTTCTAGGTTGAAATGAAAGGAGTTTGCTTTTATGTCCTTGAAAATGGAATTTTCCAGTATCATTTGCTTGACGCGGACACCTTTCATTGCATCCGTTTCTATGAGGTTGACTGTACACCCAGCAATGTTTAGGGAAATCAGTGGGCTTTGTTTGATCCCAGAATGAATGTGTGGAGAAGATTCTTGAGTGAATACATCTTTGGGAATTTGTTGTACAGTTGTGTTGATCAAATTGCATATGATTCTGAATTTATTTGTCTGGATTCCCGAGGAAATGAAAAATGATTGTTTTGATAAAGTAAGGGTATTCACATTCACTGCTGTGAAATTCATAAAATCTTTTATCTTTTCAAAAGTATTTGATGAAACATTAACTCTGCCACAATTTTGTACCACCACAGTTCTAATTCCACTGCTTGTTAAGTTCAAATCCTGCAAAAGAGACAGTGAATTATCAGTACATACTGGTCATAGGCATTATTTTGTTTTATATAATTTTTTTGCATTTGAATAAATTAATCTTCTAATAGATACACACATACATATACCAAAGGTTTTTTCCCCCTACATGGGGGGTAGCCAAAAAGAAAAAGGCATAGAAACCACCCCCACCCATTCCATTTCCCATATATTCCACTCCCCTCCACCCACCTCCCATCTTGGCACCTCCCGGATGACGGATCATCCCTGCATCCCGTCCACTGCCCTGGGTCAGAAGCAGTGTTGCAAGACACAGCACATCCACAGCAAGGCCACTTCATAAATTCAGCAACCCTCCCCTCTCCATCCCCTCATGCAGAAAAGGAGAAGATGGGGAGAAATCCCTTCAGGCTGTGTCATTTTTTTTTTTTTTTCTCACACATACTTCCTCACCCCCCATCCCCACCCACTCCCCCTCATGCATCACAGTATCATCTATACACAACCCCTCTCCATTCACCCCTATCTTCTGTCCTCAAATATTTCTGTATTGTCTTACTGTTTGAAATCCTGACCCTTTTAACTTCATTTCATCCTTTTCAATTCTTCCTGCCCTAACTATGAGAAAACTGCATCACACTAATTCAGTAGTTCATCCCCAGTGCACCCTTCATGTGTAACAGTTAATTGATTTAATGTAAACAGTTATCTGTATAACCATGAAGGGTGTATATGTATGTGTGATTTGCCACAGTCTTGGATTATGGGTTGGACTTTTGAGCTCGGAGGTCATCTGTGGCATGATTTATAGGTAATGGTGTGACCTTACACAAGCACACATACATGCAACTCCTTGCCCATGAGCTGGAGTGGTGATTTGCAGTGCTGTGGTACTTTTAGCCCTGGGAAGAGGACTCGAATTCTGACCATTGAATTAGCAGTCGAGCTGGGTACCACTAAACAAGCAAGTTGTGTGTGTGTGTGATTCACCATGGGCTTGGATCACATATTGGACTTGTGATCGACAGTTATTAACCTCCCAAAAGAGCTCAGAGCTAATGTGATCTATGGGTAATGCTGTGACCTTACACACACACACACACACACTTCAGCGAATGGACGGCTTGGATGACGTTCTGAAGAAAACTGAAGTCTGTGGATCCCAACGCAAAGAGAAGTGCCTAGTGTTTTTACAGGGTGGGGGGGAAATTGCTCGTGGAGTAGTGGGAAAGTAGGGAAAGAGGAAAAGGGGAGGGATTACTGAGGGAAATGGAAGGAAATGAGGAGGGAGTAGACTTGGCCCAGCCAGACAAGCGAAAGGTAAACAAAAGACTGAGTGAGGATGAAATGTCTAATAAAAATGTAAAGATTAGAAGTATAGAGAGGAGCAATACAGTAGAAAGTGACGAGAATATGTTCCAGGGATTTAAAGAGGGTGGGGGGGACACAACCCCCCCCCCCCCGACTGATAAGACTAGAGGAGAGAGTTGATAAGGTGATCGAGGACTTGGAGCGTAAGTTAGGTAACGTAGACTCCATTTTCCAGAGAATTGAAAGGTTGGAACAACTAGAGAAGGCTAACAGAAACTTAACTGAAGAAATAGAGGACCTAAAAAGACAGTTAGGAAATGTAAAGGAGGAGAATGAGAAATTGAAGAAGAATAGTAATGAAAACAGAGAAAATAGCTACAGAAGCTAAAAATTGGAGAATAACTCAAGAAGGGAATAAGGTTTCATTCACTGACATAGTCAAACAGCAATTGAAAGAACATAATGAAGACTCAGTTATTAAAGTGATGAGACAGAAGGAGAATATAGTAAGAGAATTAGCTGACAAAAAGAAATGTATAATTATATTAGGAATGGAAGAGAAACATAACCCAGATAGAACCGCAAGAATCAAGGAGGAAAATGAAAGAGTAAGCAGTTTATTAAAATTAGTCCAGGAAGATGAACCAGAAATTATAAAGGAAATTGAAGAAAAATTCAGACTCGGAAAATATAGTACAGATAAGACCAGACCAATTAAGATTAAATTCAGGTCACAAACAACAGCAGAGAAAATTCTATCCAAGACAGGGAAACTAGCAACAAATGATCAATATAAAAAGGTATGGATAAAAAGAGAAATGAATAAGGAGGAAAGAGAGGCAGAAAAGCAGAAAAGAATTGAAGCTAAGGCAAAAAACGAGGAAAGAACGGAGTCAGAGAAAGAGAGATTCTATTGGAGAGTAGTGAACATGAAAATAAAGCAGTTCGACATACTAAAGAAAAACATAAGGGAAACAGAGAATACAATGGAAGTGGCAGAAAACTAAGAGTGTCTTACACAAATATAGATGGATTGATAACAGGATTGAATGAACTGAATGATTATTTGAAAGAAAAAGAACCGGACATAATGGGAATTGTAGAAACAAAATTAAAAGGCCCACTACCACCCAACAGTGTAGGACATGATACATACAATTATTGGATTAGAAACAGAGAGAAAAAACAAGGGGGTGGAGTTATGTTCCTGACTAAGAAGGATATAAACGTGAAAGGTGTCATATATGGAAAGAATACAGTAGAGATGATTATGATAGAAGTGGAAGACCGAGATAAGAAGAGCAGAAAATTTGTGATCAATTATGTGCCTCCGAAAACAGCCTCATGGGAGGAGAGTGAACATAAAAGTATGTTAGAGGACACAAAGATAGCATTAACTAAAATAATGGAAGACGGAGGAAGAATAGTTATGATGGGCGACTTTAATTGCAAAGAAATCTGCTGGGAAGAAATGACAGTAAAGAGTGGTGATGACTCATGGGGAAATGCTCTACTTGAGATGATTACTGACCATTCAATGACACAATGGATACAAGAGAACACTAGGTATAGAAATGAAGAAGAACCATCGAGGCTAGACTTAATAATTACATCTGAACCTAGAATAGTGGACAAGATTGAATATAAAACACCAATAGGTAAAAGTGACCACATATTGATTGAACTGGAACTTAATGAAGAAAAATATATGAAAAGAAATGAACAATATAGAAAAGGAAGAATGATGTATGAAAAAACAAACTTTGATAAAATAAGAGAATTCTTCCAACAAGAAAACTGGGAAGAAATATACAAAGAAGAAACAACAGTGGAAGAGAAATGGAATATTTTGACAAAAATTTACAAAAAAGGAGTGGAAAAGTATGTCCCAAGACAAAAACAAGAAAAAGAATATGTAAAATGCTGGTACATCAAAAGTTGTAGGGAGTTAAAGGACAAAAGAGACAAAGCCTGGAACAGATGGAAAAAAGACAGAAGACCTGAAAAATGGAAAATATATACTGGTTATAGAAATGAATATGTACAAAAGTGCAGAGAGGAAAAAAGAAAATATGAAAAAGATGTTATAGAAAAGTGTAAAGATCAACCAAAACTATTCTACAGATTTGTAAACAATAAACTGAAAAACAAACAAGACTTAGAGAAATTAAGACAAGGAGGAGTTGAATACACTGAGGAAATGGAAATGGCAGAAATTATGAACAAACATTTTAAATCAGTGTTTACAAGGGAAAATATACAACCTGAAGAGATTGAGTGGAAGGAAAAAGTCCCCCCTATGGAAGAAATAGAAGTAACAAAGAATGAAATATTGACACACTTGGGTAATTTTGATGTCAGAAAATCGCATGGGCCAGATGAAATAGCAAACTGGATTCTGAAAGAATGCAGGAATGAACTGGCAGACAAAATACATAGCATAATAAGCAGTTCCTTAAAAGAAGGAAAAGTTCCAGAAGATTGGAAAAAAGCAAATATAGTACCTATATATAAAGGAGGAAATAAAGAAGAACCTACCAACTATAGACCAGTCTCTCTAACAAGTACAATAGCAAAAATATGTGAAAGAATTATCAAAAGTAGATGGGTAAAATACTTGGAAAAAAACAACGTACTAAATCCAAGGCAATTTGGATTCAGACAAGGACGATCATGCGTCACCAATTTAATATGTTTCTATTCAAGGCTAATAGATATAATACAAGAAAGAGATGGATGGGCTGATTGTGCATTTCTAGACCTAAAAAAAGCTTTTGACAAAGTACCACATAAGAAGTTGCTTAAGAAATTAGAATATGAAGGAGGAATACAAGGTAAATTGCTAAATTGGATGGAAGACTTTTTGCAAGAAAGAAAAATGAGAGTAGTGATAAGAGATCAGCACTCAAAATGGAATGAAGTAATAAGCGGTGTCCCGCAGGGAACAGTTCTGGCCCCAATAATGTTTGCTATATATATTAATGATATGGATGAAGGAATTGAAAGCTATATGAGCTTCTTTGCAGATGATGCAAAATTACTGAAAAGAGTGAAAACTGAAGAAGATTGTGAATCACTACAGAGAGATCTAAATAAAGTACAAGAATGGAGTAGGAAGTGGGAGATGGAGTTCAATACAAAAAAGTGTAGTATAATGGAATTTGGAAAAAGCAAAAACAGAATAACAGGATCATATAATTTGGGAGAAGAAGGAATAAAAAAAGTAGAAAATGAGAAGGACCTGGGAGTCATTGTTATGAATAATATGTCACCTGAGAAACATATAAATAAGATTTTTGGAGAAACTTATAATTTAATAAGAACAGTCAAAGTGGCATTTACATACCTGGATGAAGAAATGGTGAGGAAAATCCTAATCACCCTGATAAGACCAAGATTGGAATATGCAGCAACGATATGGTCACCAAGTACAAAAAAATGTATAAAAAAAACTTGAAAGAATACAAAGAGCAATTACAAAACTGGCACCAACACTCTCAAAACTATCATATGAAGAGAGACTACAAAAACTTAAACTACAGACACTAGAGCAAAGAAGAGAGAGAGGAGATTTGATAGCTATTTACAGAATCATGAAAGGCATAGAAATTACTGATAGAGAGAATCTGATAAAATGGGATGACAGAAATACAAGAGGACACGGAAAGAAAATAAAAAAAGACAGCTATAGAAGAGATTTGAAAAAGAACAGCCTTCCTCACAGAGCAATAGACAGTTGGAACAAGTTAGATGAGAAAGTGGTGTGTGCAAAATCAATACATGAATTTAAAAATAGTTTAGATAAAATGAGATATGAAGACGGGACCCCACGAGCATAGCTCCCCTTCCCGTAAAATACAACTAGGTAAATACAACTAGGTAAATACACACACACACACACACACACACACACACACACACACACACACACACACACACACACACACCTTCCCGCCTACGAGAGTTGGAGTAACGCCTCGAAGCGCAGCGATACTGAAATTGTTTCAGCCTTGGGTGGGATTCGAACCCGGACCGCCGAAGTGGCAGGCGAGAACTCTAACCACTGCGCCACGAGGTTGTGTGTGTGCATGAGTTTACCTAGTTGTGTCTTGCGGGAAGGGGAGCTACGCTCGTTGTATTCCGTCTCTGTATCTCGCCATGTCTAATTTGCTCTTAAATTCGTGTGTTGTGTGTGTGTGTGTTGCATATTGTTTTCATGTTTTATCCATGCCGTTATGTGTTTTAGATGCGTTTTTTTTTCGAAACTTACCTGACCTTCGCAGTCACAATTTATTATATGAGTTCGGCACTTGCAGAAGCTAGGGAGCGGGTCACGGCAGATTTTTCCTGTGTGGCCAAGGCAGAAGTGTATTTGCAACAAGAGCATCACCAACAATCGGACATTGGCCATGGCTCGTGATCACATCAGCGAGCGGAAGGGAACTCGAATAAACAAAACCATGTAACGGGCAGAATTAAATAAGACTGAAATCGAGGTGGAAGTGTTGCGTTTTACTTAAGATCACTCGGTATTTGTGCACACATAACCAGTCACCGTTATCCCACTTGTAATTTTGGTGTCACCGACTTGGAAGGCGAGTTTCAAATGTACGCGTTGTATTATATCCGGTGAAGATTAGCGGGTTTATGCTTTAACTGGAATGGACGGATCTAGTGTCGAACAACATTTCTTTTATCTCCAAAGGAACTTGGGGTTCTCAGAAGACGGTAGTCTCATTCTTTTGTATATTTTTTTTAATCATTGAAAAAAAAAATGGATTTGATCAGAAATTTGGAAGGTGTTGTCCTGTGAAGGAGCAGTGACCGCTCAAATTTTGTGACGTCATGTCGGTACATTTTAGTTGAGGATACCACTTCCTGTTTAGCTTTTGTTTATCTTTCACCCTTCGCCCTGGCATTGCTTTCTTCATGACGAACATTAATTTGTAATCTCGATTTTCTTAAACCGAGGGGAAAAAAACTCTTTGCGCTACCAAAGTGTTGAATATGTCTCGATGAACCTTTTCCTCTCATAAACATCCGAGTTGTAGGCTACGATTACTCAAGCTGTTGCCAGGTGATCTTGTTTAGTCGAGAGAAGCTCCCCCAACGTAATGATAGGGTGGAATCTCGTAACTGAATATAATCGTCAGGTTTTAGAATAAAAGAGCAAATGGGCTACCCCTCTGACTCTGTTAATCAAAATAAAAGAAAATACCATCGTCTGGCTAGAGAACAAATTCTGTGAAGAGGAGGTCTGTTTTGCCTGCGGAAAAATCGTTGAAGATGGCAGATTATTATTATTATTATTATTATTATTATTATTATTATTATTATTATTATTTTGTGATTACTCCCTAATTATATTAACAAATAGATGCTGCGTAACTCTGGTCCGGAGTGGGTGTTACTTTTTTCTGCTTATTGGAAGTGAGTTTACCCAAACTTCCTCGGTCGTGAAAATTGCACAATCTTTTCGCTTTTGTTTTTTGTATTTAATATCTATTTTATTTCGGGTGCTGTTTTAACACTAAGCTGAATCGAAATAGTGATTCCTCAGTGGTAAAGTGTAGTCAGAGCCTTCACATGGTACCCTCTACGGACTCCAACACACAATGGCAAAACTCCCCGGCGTAGTTGGAGTTTACGTTCCCGAGGTCACGGACAACCCAGTTCCCCTTCACCCCCGTTTTCTTCTCGCAAAATGACACAACTTCACCCCCGTTTTCTTCTCGCAAAATGACACAAAAAGGAAGTCCCATTTATTCAGCCTGTCGACAAAAAAAAAAAAAAAAAAAATATATATATATATATATATATATATATATATATATATATATATATATATATATATATATATATATATAATAATAAACAACCCACTTACCCCCACCCTCAAAAAACGAAACAAAACATGAAAATCCCCAGATGTCATCTTTACAGACCTAACGCCGTCTGTCACAAAGAACCTATACTCATCACCGCCATGGGGAGGGGAGCATATGCCTTGGGGGGGTTGGCACTTTGCCCCGGGGCGGCTCATAGGCATGAGGCTGTTTATAGTGAAGGGATGGAAGAGAAAATAACAGTGGGCGGTCCGATTCGAAAATCAGATTAATTTGATTCGCATTTTCGAGTCGAATAATCGAATCGGACTGACGAATTTTTAAAGCGATTTGCGATTAATCAAGATCGACGTCTTTTTTTTTTAATCGCTAATCGAACATTTTTTTTTCCGAATTGTGCCCACCTCCGAAAAATAGGAATAAATCAGATAACTCCTGTAAATTAACCTCTTCTGTTTAGAATATTGTTTATGTACAGGTATTTACACTCAACAGACCGATGCCATTTTGTGGGAAATTTCCACAAATTTGTATCTGAGAAATTTGCTCACATGGGATGTTTTTGTGAGCAAACTATATGTTGCAGTGAACTTGTTTGTGTATATAATAATTCCTTTTTGTGGGGAAAAAATGTGGAAATCCAGATTTCCTTGTGGGAATTTCGTGGTAAAAATCTCACTCGTTCGTGGGAACTGGCATAGATCACAGTGGCAACACTGCATTGCCAGTTGTCGACATTGGCAATTGTCGACAAGTCAATAAACACATGTGAGACGGAGCCTTTATTAGCACGACGTTTCGTGTGTTACATCTTTATCAAGTGCATCTTGATAAAGCTAACAAGCGAAGTGTCTTGCTGGCTCCGTCCTTACGAGGCGTTTCATATGATAGATTTATATGTTTATTCTGGCTGTTCACACCAGTGGTAATTCCAGTCTGGACATGCCGCCGCCCACAAGGCTGACAAAATAATTATTATAAGAAAAGGAGCCCTGGATACTTTACAGCAATCTGCGAATTTTGCGTTAGAAACAACAGAATATTACATATCCCCCCCCCCCCGTATCCTTTCTGCAATAGGGACAATGAATAACATCTTGAAAATCTGTTTAATTATTTCGCAGGGCAATAGGTATAATAGGCAGTAAGGAATGGTAAGGATGGGAAGTGGTGGTGGGAGGAGGCGGAGGGGGGTCACTTTTTTATTTATTTATCATTATTTATATATATATATATATATATATATATATATATATATATATATATATAATATATATATATATATATATATATATATATATTTATATATATATATATATATATATATTTTTTTTTTTTTTTTTTTTTTTTTTTTTTTTTTTGAGAACTTTGCCCGCGGCGGCACGTAACCATGTTAGGGCCCTGTTGACCCGTCATTATTTTCCTTCATTATCGAGCCATTCACCTCAACATCCGATAAAGCTATCGTCGTCCAGCTGGAGCTTTTAATCATATAGGAAATCCCTCCCCCCACGTCTCTCTTCGTGGCGATTTGTGAGCGTAGCTGTGGCGACCCTTCGGAAATCCCACTCGTCGAGTCGGTCCAAAATGGTTCTTCTAGGTTTGGTCGAGACATTGTGACAAGTTGAAAAAGGTGGAAAAAAAAGAGAGTCACGGGTCTCGTTCCGAGTTTATTCCTGACCGGTTTCGCTTGTGGCTTCATTCCTCTGAAGAAGCTACAAGCGAAACCGGTCAGGAATAAACTCGCAATGAGACCCGTGGCTCTCTCTTTATCTTCTAGGGTTCTTAAACTTGGACACAAAGAAGACTTTGGTCCTAAAGCCTTCAGCCTAGGGGGGACTCGTCCCCTCCCCCTACGTCCATTGCTGAATGAAAGTGTGTGGCCTCAGCCGTGATGAAATCTGTAAACGATCTCGTTAAATTAGAAGAGAAATTTGTCGCCAGGATTGTGTCAGAAAGGACAGTAGGTCGCTTTGTTGGACTCCAACAACCGGCTGGCAGCTGTTGGAAGTCCTTCGTATTATCAGTCTAGGGTTCCTTCTTGCATTTTTTTTTTTTTTTTTTTTTCTTTTTTTTTTTTTTTTTTTGTGATTTACCATGGTCTTGGATCACGTGTTGGACTCGTGATCGACAGCTATTTCCCTTTCGGAAGAGAGTTCAGAGTTCATATATGACCGATCTATGGGTAATGGTGTGACCTTACACGGACACAACCCCCAAGCTCCCCGCCCACGAGAGTTGAAGTAACGACTCGCAGCGCAGCGATACTGAAATTATTTCAGTCCTGGGCCGGATTCGAACCCGGACCGCCGTACTGGCGACTGCGAACACTACCACCGCACCGTCGTGTGTGTGTGTGTGTGTTTACCTAGTTGTATTTTACGGGAAGGGGAGCTATCTTTGTATCTCGCAACATCTACTTTGTTCTTAAATTCTTGTATGGTGTTTGCACACACTATTGTTTAACGCGCTCGTGTGTGTGTGTGTATTTACCTAGTTGTATTTTACGGGAAGGGGAGCTATGCTCGTGTGTGTGTGTGTGTGTGTATGTGTGTGTGTGTGTGTGTATGAATCACCACGGCCTTAGATCGTGTGTTGGACTTGTGATCGACGTGCATTACCCTCGCGGATGAGAGTTCAGAGCTATGACTCGATATATGGGTAATAGTGTGACTACACACACACGCACCTATACCCAATGTATATCATGTGGGTGTGTTTACCTAGCTGTAGTGTACGGGACTGGAACAATACCTGTGGGGTCCCGTCTCTTTCTGCCATTGTTTAAACGTTGTCTTGAATTATTGTATAGTCTTGGCTTGGGTTGTATTTTCTAACTCATTTCATAAGTTTGTGTGTGTGTGTGTGTGTGTGTGTGTGTGTGTGTGTGTGTGTGTGTGTGTGTGTTTATGTGTGTGTGAGAGAGTCAGAATGGACAGTCGGCCGCCATTTGCAACTGGTTAAAGCTTTAAGCAGTTAGACTTTGGATCCGGATGCAGGCCAAGTCTTCAAGGACTCTCTTTGAATAACTTGCGCCCCCGACACTTTCGACCTTCATAAACGCCCCTCCAACACACACGCACACATACGCACATATATAGTATATATATATATATATATATATATATATATGTATATGTATATATATATATGTATATGTACGAAACTGAATGGGTCCCAGTGAACACACTTGCCACGTGCTAGCTCAGGTTCGAGTCCTTGGGAGTACCACGTTTCTATTTCTGCATGCTGGCCTCCACGAGTCCCCCTCGATGTTGATAGCTTAGAATTAAAGTGTATTGTGGTTGATAATATATATATATATATATATATATATATATATATATATATATGTGTGTGTGTGTGTGTGTGTGTATAAAACTGAATGGGTCCCAGTGAACACACTTGTTACGTGCTAGCTCAGGTTCGAGTCCTTGGCAGTACCACGTTTCTATTTCTGCATGCTGGCCTCCACGAGTCCCCCTCGATGTTGATAGCTTAGAATTAAAGTGTATTGTGGTTGATTATATATATATATATATATATATATATATATATATATATATATATATATAGACACATATGTATCACACAAACAACAAAAACACAAACACACGCTCCTTTTACCATAGCGACAGTATGAGGGGAAGAACTTGAGTCACGAGGCACGTGAAGGCTTTTGGTCTTTGTCACTCGGCAGATGAAACATGAAAGCGAGTATGAATTAAATCACATGACGGCACCCAGAAGGCAAAGGGGAAATGCCACGCGTTACGCACCCGCAGCAGACCATCGACCCATACCCTCATTAACCTGACACAGAATATAGAAAATGGTGATATATTAAAATTAATTGAATATACAATGGCACCGCAATGGATACCAAATGGTTCAAGTTGTAATAACTGTATTCATCAGTTAAGCAGTAACATAAAAAAAATGTACAATCTTCTTTCGCCTCAGATCTTCAGATTTAAATGTCTAAGTAAGCTTTCCTCTCCGAGAGTTGACACCTTGACATGGTGGATAGGCTTGAGAATCTTAATGATTACAAAAGCTATGTCGATAGAGAGGAAATCTCTGCAGGGTCACCCATATCGGACAGTTTTTGTAAGAAAGATAAGACAAAGAGAACTTCACACAGTCGTAAGACCCACTGTTAACTGGCACGTCCCTGATGGCAAACAGGGAATTTCCTCATAGGTATATGGGGTACCGGCATAATGACGGCGTGGACCATTGGGCACCCAATAGATATATAGGGCTTTCGCTAGTCCTCTAAATACCCCTGGAAGCCGTCCCGTGAACTACAGGTCGAGAACCCCTGGGTTAATTGAATAGAAAATGATTGCTAATTGGATTGAAAGAAATTGATAAAAGAGAGAGAGAGAGAAAATATTTAGAATGAGGGCATGAGGAGTGGCCATGTTAAATAGACACTTGACTGTTCTGGAATGGCGTCGTCTTTTCTATGTATTCTGGCGAATTTATTTACGTGCAGAAAGTCTTCTTATAACCCCAGAGGTTTAAAGTTTATATTAATGTCTTTTGGATCGGCATTATTATATGCATTCTGGCTGCCATTTTGTTATTTTTCTATTTGGAAAAAAGTAATTTTATTCAGAAAATGGTCTCCTTGCCCAAAGGGTCAAGAGGCAGACGCCCCTTTCCAAGTATTGTGTAACCAAGTAAAAACAAATATACGGAAAACTATGTACATGATTAAAAAAAAGATATAATGATATTTTATTTTTTATTTGTTTGTTTTATTTATTTTTATGTATTTATTACTATATATTTATTTGTTTTTCTTTATTTATTTATTGATCTTATTTTATTATTATCAATATATTTCATTTTATTTACTTTGTTTATTTATTGTTTCTTTTTAAGGCTGTGAAAGAGCAGTATCGAAACATTACGGGAATTTTTGGATCTATTCACAAAAAGAAGATCAGATTTTGCTTTGTGATTCATTTTAATCATTTGGGTCGAACCGGAGACCTCTAATGACGAAGCGAGAACGAGCCCCAACGCGCCACAGCTGTACAATTTTGATGCAGGAATCATAAACACGAGTACATAAGAATATAAGAATAGAGGAGACTGCAAGAGACCATAAGGCCCACACTAGGGAGTCCCATGTACCCACTTGTCATTTCTGTCCATAAAGTGATCTCATCTACTCTTAAAACCACCAATTGTTTCAACTCTCAGTATCAATCAACTCGTCCATCCTGAGTCCACTGCTGAACAAAGGCCTCCTTCATAGCATTCCATGATTCACACGACTGCGCTAACCTCTGCCACGTCACTCCTGCAAATTTCTCTATCTCGTCTCTCCACCTTCTGTCTGGTCTTCCTCTTCCACGCTTACCATCTCGCGGCGTCCATTCAGTAACACACTTGCTCCATCGCTCATTATTCGTTCGCTCTCGGTATATGGTTTCTAAATCTACTCCGTTCGCCACTCTGTTGGTAAACCAGTTCTTGCCTATTTCCTTTTTGAACCTAAATGATTGTGGGCTGTGTGCCGAGTGTCGGGTTGGTCTCGACTGCAGTTCACATGACGCTGACCAGCGTCATCTTCGCTGACGTTTGCATACCCCGGAGGAAAAAATCACTTTAAAATCTCACTACCCATCAATTCTGTTACCATCCTCAACCCCCCCCCCCCCCGTTAATCAATTCTGTGACTATTTAGTGTGATCACGTCCCTTAGGAATGTAACGATTCGAACTCAATGAATCGAAGTCGTCACTGGGCCGAAGAAGTTAAAGGAGTTATCACACTGGGCTGTTTTTCCTCCAACCTCCGATTAATCGGCGGTACCGCTCACCTCCAGAACTTTTTCCGCCGTAAAACCACTATGGTAAACTATTTTATTTTCTCATCAATTTATATAGAATGTCATATCAGATCCCTTTCCCGAAAGCTGTGGGCTGCAAATCTGGCCCAACAGTGGGAAGAAGAATAGCCCAATGTGATGACGCCTTAAGGTAGATGAGACTACCCTCGGTCGTCGCTAGGCGCCTCCTGGTGTGAGCCTCTGTTCACGCCATGAGTGAGTAGGTTTCGTTGGAAAGCGTGAAAGCGTCGACAGGATACGTGTTCCCCTTTTTGCCCTTGGAAAGGAACCGCATGTGGGACTCCCGCACAGGAAGTGTTGTTACGAAAGGGTAATATGAAAGTTATTTCTCCTTGACATTTCGTTTTATTTTTATTTTTATTTTTTGTTGTGTGATTTCATGTACATTTGTGTCTGTACACGGATGTGCACTGACAGTCTGAAATGTGAAAATAAAATAGGAATATGAAGAATTAAATATGGGCTTGTAATGGTGTACTTATAGTATTGTACATTTGCTGTATATTATACATACATATTTGTGGCTCGGTCGAGGACTGAAATATAAACAACAATGGTACCACGCAGAGAAAACATTGAGCTCGACCCAAAGATTGATAACAAAATTAATGTGGAATCGAAAATGTGAATCAGCCAAAAATGCCCCTCCCCCTCCCCCCAAAAAAAAAATGATTTGTTGAGGATAGGCTACTTGTGGATGACGTGAAAAAATCAAAGGGAAATCATGATCACTCAAAATGATATTTCATCTCATGAAGTATTTGATAGGAAAAACAAAGGTCATTGTCCAAATGATTATGGGTAATGACGCTATTACACATGAATAAACCTAAGTATTTTCTGTTCTCACTCAGCTTGATTCTCCTGAACGCACTGTTGGGGAGGATAGCATACGACACTTAATTGCTTAACATTTTATATTCTAAATTCGTCATGACTAATCCTTGCCCTCATTAGTGGTCCTTCTTTCGTTTTGTCTGCCGCCAAGCTGACTTTTGAGCTGTATGACGCCCCTTTGTTATCCAAAGGACTTTAGTCATTTCCTCCTGAAAGGGTCACGACCCCTGAATAAAATCGCATGGCGGTAACCACACCAGAAAGTTAAGTATTCAAAGGTACATGAGGTAAATGTTATTTACATATATGAAGAGGACCAGAGATAGGCATCGCGAAATGCCCCCCACGGCCCAGAGCTTGTAGAGGACTATCGCCCCCCATTGCCCGTCTCCAAAGTCCATCTGCATCGTCACTTTCACTAGGTGTCCAGGTCGTCAACCTTCTCCATTTTTCCATCACTTTTTTCACATACGAAGAGTTGACATTCAAAACCTGCTCTCCTTTTCCTCTCATGAGATAGTGACAAAGAAACAGCCCCATACTTAGGCAATGGAGACAACAGTCCAACATTTCTTCCCTGGTAGATCTCCAAGGGTGTTGCAGGGTCCTAAGGGACTACGAGTTTCCGGCCAGGGAAACTCGAGACAACAGTTGATGGATGTAGTGCTTGAGCCTGAGTTCGGGGGTTAGTGGAAAGGACTTGAGGTCCTCCCATCACTCTTGTAGCTGTGGTATGGAGATCCTGAGTACGAGAGCTTCGAGCTATCCATCGTCTCCGTTCGGTCATAGGGCATGTGAACCTCGGTCTCCTGGTAGGTCTTGATCTCCGGGATGGCCATGATCCATGACGGGGATGCCCTGCCCTCGGAGGAGGGCGGCCCCGGCACGCCAGGGGAGAGCGGAGGGCATGACCGTAGTGTGGAAAAGCTCCTCGTGGAGCCTTCGGTGGCGTAGCTGTTTTCCTCTTTGAGTTTCTTGACGCGTTGCCAACAGATGACGATGACGACGGCGAGGATGAGGATGATCGCCAGGACCAAACCCGCAGCGATTATGTAAAACATGTTCAAGGTCCAGCACTCCTCGTCCAGGTACTCCTTGACCTTCATGTAAACTAGGTCCTCGTTCAAGCACAGGGAGTTGTCCATGACGGCCATGAAGACCTCGCCCTCCAAGTTGCTGGTGTTCAGCAAGTCGCCGAATATCTCGCTGATGTTGCACATGCAAGGGACATTGAACTTGTTGCTGAGCACTTTCCGTTCGTGAGTCTGGTATCTTGGGTGGATCACGAGGGACTCTGGCACCGCTGTCTCTATCTGGTTGTCCAGGAAGACGATGCTGGCGCCCCGTGCGCCCTTCGGGGGCACGATGCCCAGGAGTGCGAGAGCGTCCAGCTCCCCGACTTGGTTGTGTTCGAAGAGCACCTGTGCGCAGAGGGAACACAAAGGCATTAGGGTTCTGTTCGCGACAAGCAAGCGTGTATGTTAGAGGAAAAAAAAATGGTCCAATGATGTTCTTAACATGTCGTATTGGGTCAAGACCACATTTTGTCCTAAGGCGGAGGGCTTACAAATAGTCCAAAGAAATTGTCTCCGTATGGAAATGTTAAATTTGGACAGGTTTAAACTTGAACTTGACAGAGGAAACCCTTAACCCCATGGCTGAATGAACGTCCCTTAAAACTAAATTAGACAGCTACAGCAAAATTTATATTAATAGGAGAGAACTCAGAGACAGTACCTCTCTCTCTCTCTCTCTCTCTCTCTCTCTCTCTCTCTCTCTCTCTCTCTCTCTCTCTCTCTCTCTCACACACACACACACACACACACACACACACACACACACACACACGCACATAGTTACGTAAATACACACGAAATACCTGGCTGTCTGAGGTGACGTTGAGAGCGAGGCCTTCGATCATATTGATGACATTTCCCGAGAAGACGACGACCCCGTCGCTGCGGATGCAAACGCCGTTCTTGATGAGCGTCGGTACTTCGGTGTTGACCATCTCGAACTTCTCGTACACGTCGATGTCGATGCTCCCGGTCTCCATCCGGCCGATCTGGAATGAGGGCGTGGCTGTTGTGGTCAAGAGTGGATTGGTCTGGCGTGGGATTTATCTTCGTTGGGTGAAGAACACAATATTAATCCCAGTCCTGCCCTGAAGCCTTATCCTAAACCCGTTTAAGGGTCAAATCCTGGTCCCCCCAACACTTAATTCCCCCCCGCTCGGCGCCCGCATGTTATGCTGTCCGTGATTGGCCCTCTGCGGGTTTCCGTAGCTAACCCTTGTTCATGTGTTATTCACTTGTTTATTAATTTATTCATTAATTAATGTATTAATTAATCATTGTTAATTAATTTGTTTATTACTTAATCCTTGTTTATTCATTTATTCATTAATTTATTTATTACTTAATCATTATTTGTCAATTTATTCTATTTTAATTTTGTATTAGTAGTATGAGGAGGTAAGGGGTGTATGGAAACATCTCACTTAAGGGGTTATCACACTGGGCTATTTTTCCTCCGACTGTTGGAGGAGATTTCCAGCCCGCAGCTCTCTGCGAAGAATCTGATATGCTGGAGGAAAATAGATTTCCTCCAGCATATCAAATGACATTCTATGTATTTTTGTTGAGAAAACAAAATAATTTGCAAAAGTTATTTTACGGTTGAAGAAGACCTGGAGGTGAGCGGTACCGCCGATTAATCGGAGGTTGGAGGAAAAACAGCCCAGTGTGATAACCCCTTGAACTTCTTCGGTCCAGTGACGACTTCGATTCATTGAGTTCGAATCGTTACCTTCCTTTAGGGACGTGGTCACACTAAAGAAATAGTCACAGAGTTGATGAACGGGGGGGGGGGGAGAGTTGCGGAGGCTAACAGAATTGATATATTGTGAGATTTTTTTTTTTTTTTCCTCTCCAATCATAAAATAATGTTACGTGGCCCTGGTCCGTAGGGATGCCACTCAGTTCCGTAAGTTGGAGTAACGATTTTTTCTTCGTGTATGGTGAGGTTTATAAACTTAATTAAATCTTCTGGTGTTAGCCAGAATAGACTCTGTAAAGTGCGTCGCTGAACCGAAGGGGTTAATTGGCGGGAACTTCTCTTTGGCTGAATAATATTGTATGACGCCAACCAGATTAAAATGTATAAAGTTCTTCGCAACACTGTGGGCGGGAGCGCGAGGGGGGGGGATGATGCCAGGTTAGTAGGAGAGGTCGACATGAGACTGAGAGAGAGAGAGAGAGGAAGAGAGAGAGAGAGAGAGGATGAGAGTAGACACAATGTACTCGCTTGTTGAAGCCTTTTCAAGTGATTGAAAAAGCTTCAACAAGCGAAACGTTGTACATTTGATAAAGGTCCCATCCTCACATGGCGTCTACTCACCCTCTCTCTCTCTCTCTCTCTCTCTCTCTCTCTCTCTCTCTCTCTCTCTCTCTCTCTCTCTCTCTCTCTCTCTCTCTCTGTCTCTCTCTCTCTCTCTCTCTCTCTCTCTCTCTCTGTCTCTCTCTCTCTCTCTGTCTCTCTCTCTCTCTCTCTCTCTGTCTCGCTTTCTCTCTCTCTCTCCCTCTCTCCCTCTCCCTCTCTCTGTATCCCTCTCTCTCTCTCTGTCTCAGTCTCTCTTTCTCATCCTCTGCCTGTCTCTCCTCTCTCTCTGCCTCTCTCTCTCTCTCTCTCTCTCTCTCCCTCTCTCTCTCTCTCCCTCTCTCTGTCTCTCTCTCCCCCCTCTCTCTGTCTCTCTCTTCCTCTCTCTTCCTCTCTCTCTCCCTCTCTCTCTCCCTCTCTCTCTCTCTCTCTCTCTCTGTCTCTGTCTCTCTCTCTCTCTGTCTCTCTCTCTCTGCAATTGCCATTTTAAAGTCGTCAAAGAAAGAGACCGTACCTTGGTGTTGTTGATGGAGAAGTTGATGAAGCGTGTGTCGACGATGGCGTGTCTCGCAACGTCGGCAATGGAACACCTGCCGAGAAATAAACAGAATTAAAACATAAGAATAGAGGAGACTGCAAGAGTCCATAAGGCCTACACTAGGCAGTGCCATATCCACTACCACCCATCCATAAGGTGCTATGGACGGAGCTGTCCGAGTACATCTCTCAAAGGTGATTGCTTGGAACACAGCTGAGGGCCTCCTGTTGGAAGTGCCTCATCTTTCGTGTTGCAGTGATCGAAGGGGCTATCACACCGGGCAAATTTTCCTCCGACATCCTACCGCCAACCTCCATTTGAATAACTAGAATATGACTTCGCTTACAGAAATCTAGACTAATCTAAAGCCAGCCACACACGTGCAGTTTAAACTGACAGTTACAACTGTTCAGTTATAACTGTCAGTTGAAACTGCACGTGTGTGGGTATCTCAGTGATACTGAGATACCCACACACGTGCAGTTTCAACTGACAGTTATAACTGAACAGTTGTAACTGTCAGTTTAAACTGCACGTGTGTGTCCGGCCTAAGAACATTTCAACAGTCTGTCTAACACTCCTATAGGTTTTCAATCTCTTAGTTCATCATTCAACTTTGCTATATGTGACGGAGAGATAATTTGATATTTGGAGATTTGAAAAATGAAATGTTTGGAACGAAGTCTTAAACTAACTCTCAACTGTCGGTTCTGGTGAAGCCCGTGGAAGCGCAGTGTGATAACCCCTTTAATGAGAAAGTAAAAGGCCGACAGGAGACCTGTCGGTGTATAGCGAAGCCGGGAGAGAGGGAGAGAGAGAGAGATAAACGTTGAATTCGACGTATAAGATGAATATATTTATATAATTGTTGCGCTGTATAAGCAAACCTCTGTTGTTTTCTGAATTGACGAAGAGGGGGAGAAGATGAACAAGTGAAAACGAATTCAAAAGAAATATTTACAGAGGAAAAAATAAGTAAATAAAAACATCATGGTAACGCTCAGCTTTAATATACAGTACGGTGACGTCCCTCAATTGAATGAAATTTTCTGATGTTAGCCAGACCAGATGTGGAGAGCTCCTCCATGCTGAAGGAGGATGAGGAGGGAGCCTCGCCTCTTCCATACAGGTTCTTCAGGGGCAAGGCTCCTGAAGGCGTTACCGCCGAACTCACGTAGAGTAAAACTTCGGGGAATCATTGTACTGTATGCCCTTTCCTTCCGCTGGGCCTCCCCTAGTCCGTACAGGTTCCTTAGACCCCTGAAGGCGTTACTGCCGAACTCGCGTAGGTTAAAACTTCGGGGAATCATTGTACTGTGTGCCCTTCCCTTCCGCTGGGCCTCCCCTAGTCCGCACAGGTTCCTTAGACCCCTGAAGGCGTTACTGCCGAACTCGCGTAGGTTAAAACTTCGGGGAATCATTGTACTGTGTGCCCTTCCCTTCCGCTGGGCCTCCCCTATTCCGTACTGGTTCCTTAGGCTCCTGAAGCCGTTACCGCCGAACTCGCATAGGGGAAAACTTCGGGGAATCGTTGTACTTTGTCCCTATCTACCGCCGGGTTGTCCTATAGAAACGTAGCTGTCGATCTCACCTGTTAATCACGAGGTCGATGTACCGGGTGTCCTCAAGGCCCAGTTCGATGGTTTCGCTGTCGTGCCGGGTCGCGTTCTGGGTGATGGCTCCTTCGGGAATGGTTGGGATGGTGCAGCCCTCGAAGACCATTTCCACCTTGGTGTTGCCGCTGGAACAAAGAACGGTCTTGTGTCATAGTGCCTTACGTCAGTGCTCAAGGATTTTTTATTTTATCTGACCTAGTTATGGACCAAAAGGTCTCCTGTCGACATACTCTTTCTTTGCAATCCTTAATCCTTTTGTAAACAAAATAGGAGACAGCATGAGCAATATAAGCAGGCCCCTTAGTGTCTGCATAAGCCTCAACGTGTGTGTTTGTGTATGTGTTTACCTAAATGTATATATATACATATTGTAATACATTGGATAGGAACAACGCTCTTTGGGACGTTTCCTACTCTCCAGTTTATCATGCCTAGCTTCAAAATTGCGTGTGTGTGTGCATGCGTGCGTGCGTGTGCGTGCCCATGGGGGGGGGCAACTGGTAACCACTTACTTCGAATATTCATGAAAATACAAGGATCCAGGGTGAAGAACGAGTCTGCCGATGCCCTTGAAGGTGATGCGTTCAATGGTCATGTTTGGGTTTGCAAAGGTGTCTTGATGGATCTCGAGCCTGTCGAAGCCGATCACCCGGAACGTCTTGACCTTCTTGGGCAGGCGGTCTGCGTACAGAACCAGTTCGTGGATGTGGTCCTGCGGTGGTACAAGAAGTTAAGAACATAAGAAGACTGCAAGAGACTTATAAGGCCTACACTAGGCAGTCTCATGTCCAATACTACCTATCACCCCCATCCATAAAGTTGTCTAACTCCATGGTTACTAAGAAGCCTCTTGGTCGAATTTTTGTTCTTTTTTGCATCGCGAACAAATTGCAAAATCCGAACAGTACGTATTCTGTATTTAACCTAACCTCACCTAACATAACATAACAGCCCAACAATAGGCTTTCTTTACCTAACCTAACCACATATAACCTAAGCCAATCTAACCTAACCAAACATAACCTGACTTCTCAATTACACTTGACCCATGAAAACCCAGCGTTTAACTTTATGATTTTGTATTGGTTGACTGTTGTAAAAGGTATATTTATACACAAAAATTGAGGAGGCATTTCATAGAATTGCATTGTCTAAACGTGACGACCCTTCACTAAGACCCCAGTGACGAAAATGCCTTGTGCCTTACGTCTTCGACGTGTTCGTGCTCGCAAGACACGACGGAGTCGTCGTGCTTGCAGAGACACAGGGAGTGGCAGAGGTCCTCCTCCACTTCAGCCCCGTGGTCGCTGTGATCGTTGTCTTCTCTGCCACGAAAGTACCTCGTTTCCGAACCGTGCGATTCCGGTAAGTGGCCGTGGTCTTCGGGCCTTTTCGGTGATGGGTTGTTTGGCCACTGATTAGGATCTGGAAGGTCTCCGGCCCCACCATCCTTGGGGTTCCGTGGGCCCGGACCGAGTGGTTCTGTAGAATGGGAGTCACCGTGCTCCTCGTGGCTCCTCGGAGGCGGTTTCTTTGGCTCATGACCATCGCCATGTGGGATTTTGTCCTCGCCAACCCCGCCATCCTGGGTGCCTATGGGGCTCGAACCATCAGGCCAGATCACGCGGCGCGGGCCGTCGCCTTGCGAGGTGCGAGGGGCCTCGTTGTCGTTGTTTGTCGAAGAGACCCCGCCTTGCGTCCTGGGAGGCATTAAATGTATGGACGGAGTACCTGTAGGGGAAGAAGAGGAAATGCGAGTTAATTGCGTTGCCAGAGCTCTTGTTGCTTATGCACGAGTGAAAAATTATTGCTTATATCGTGTACGAATATAATGATTTTACCTAATTCTATTGTACGGCATTGGAAATGTATTCACATCCCCATATATCAAGTTTTGCTTTGATTAAGTTTATTTGGGCCGAATTTAGAGTTAAACCTCTTGAGTATCGACTGTTTTGTTCCAAGGAGTGTGACTCGCCGTTCTTCACACAACGTCGAACCTCTCAACTGGGAAGAATTGTCTTAAGAAAGAGAGAGAAGTCGATGGACAGTTATCAAGCCAAAGGATAAAAAAAGAAAAAGAAAAGAAAAAAGAAAAATTCTGAACACTGAGGGGAAACTGATGTTGGAACCTTAGAACATGTGGTTATACAGTATTTTATCTGCTTCTCTGAAACTCGAGTGGACCCAAAGGGAAAACCGAATTAGATTGTGATAATGTGCACAACAGTCTCTCCTCTCTCTCTCTCCCTCCCTCCCCCCCCGTTGGGTGTGGGATTCACCACCATGGTCTTGGTTCACGTGTTGGACTCGTGATCGACAGCTATTTCCCTCCCGAAAGAGAGCTCAAAGCATATATATGACTGATCTATGGGTGATGCTGTGACCTTACACGCACACACACACACACACCCCAACTCCCTGCCAACGAGAGTTGGAGTAACGACTCGCAGCGTAGCGATACTGAAATTATTTCAGCCCTGGGCTGGATTCGAACCCGGACCGCCGTAGTGGCAGCCGGGAATTCTATCACTGCGCCATGTTTTTTTTTTTTTTTTTTTTTTTTTTTCCCTCTTTTCGTATTTCTGTCTTTTTGTTCATGGGCAGGATTGTCCTCCATCGGATCCATGTTTCATGCAATCTCATCCATTTTTCCAAACTCCACTTTTCAGTCATCTGCAATCTCCCAAATTTCCCTTTTTTCTCTCTCATTCTCTTTCTCTTTTCTCTGTTTTGTCTCGAACACAATAATATTTTTGTTGTGATCTCCCAAATGTACCTTTCTCTCTCTCTCTCTCTCTCTCTCTCTCTCTCTCTCTCTCTCTCTCTCTCTGCTTTCTCTCGAACTCATTAACGTTGTTACTGTTATTGTTGTTGTAATTATTTAATGTATTTATTTATTCTAATTGTTATTTGTCCTGTTTTTGGACCCTTCTTCTGCCTCTCCTTGTCGATTTTTTTCTTCCTCTTTTTCTTTTTTTCTTTTATCTTCTTTTCTTTTTTCTTTAATTCTAAGCTGCTTTCACCACCGACCACGTCTTCACATTTCCACACCCGGCGAGGGTCTCCATCCTGTCATCGACCTTGTCGTTTACGTAACATCCTCTCTGATTCACATCTCTCTTTCTCCCCCGCGCGCGTCATCGCAGCTCCCTCAAACCTCACATCTCCCTCACGAGGCTCGTCTTTTCTTCCTCACGCCGTGGACTTTCTGTCACGCCTGTATTAGTTCATCTGTATATATATATAATATAATATAATTTGTCTGTGTGTTTTTTGGTTGATGTACATATTTGTGTGTGTGGTTATTGATAAATTATTTGTGTGTGTGGTTAATGATATATTTATTTTTGTGTGTGGTTATAGATTAATGTGTTTATTCATTTGTGTATGGTTATTGGTTGATATATTTATTTGTCTGTGTGGTTATACATTAATTATTGTATTTATTTATGTTTGTATGTGTGGTTATTGATTGATATATTTATTTGCATTTGTGATTACAGATTTTTTATTGATTGATATATTTATTTGTGTGTGGGGTTATAGGTTAATTAATTAATTTGTGTGGTTATTGATTGATTAATTTATTTATTTATTTATTGAGGTTGTCCAAGAGGGTAGAATCACTGGTAAACTAGTCCACAACAACCATTTATTAATTTATTCGTTTATGTATTTATCGAAATATTCCAAAGGGGATAGAGGCGCTGGTAACCTATAGTTCATAACCCTTTACTTATTTATTTATATGTTTAGTTGTGTGGTTGCTTGTTTATTACTTTATTTGATATCCACTTGTTTTATTAGTTATTTCATGTTTGTATGGTATATGATTTTATTTGATATCCCCCTTATTTTTATAGTTGTTTAATTCATGTTTGTATGGTTTATTTATTACTTTGATATCCATTTATTTAGTTATTTAGTTCATGTTTGCATCGTTATTTATTATTTTATTTGATATCTATTGATTTATTTAATTATTTAATTCATGTTTGTATGGTTGCTTATTTATTTGATATCCATTTATTTTTTAGTTATTTAATTCATGTTTGTATGGTTATTTATTACTTATTTGATATCCATTTATTTTTTAGTTATCTATTTTATGGCTTCAGTTCTTTCCCTCCCCTCCATCACTTCAGTCTTTCTCCAACATTAATCCACTTCTGAACTTCTGAAGCCTTCTCCAACATCTGCCACAGCGCCTCTACAAAATTCTTCATTTCATAACCTTCTGTCTAGCTCCCCTCTCCTACGCTTACTACGTCTGAGCGTCCAGTCAGTAAGACAGTTGCAACATATCCTTTCTTATGGTTCACTGCCCTGCCCATTTCCGAATCCGTTCCTTGATTATCGCCGGTTCGAACTTCGAAGCCCGGTTGGCTCAGCTAATTTTTCAAGCGCCGGTCGACCCATAAGCTGTAGATATACGCCAACTTTCCCTGTGACTGTCTGTGTGTAAAATTAATGGACCCAGCAGGCAGAGCCCTAAGAAGGGTCTAACGGTTCGTCGAACGCGGTTCGACAGACACGTGTTTAAAGTGATGTGTGAACGTGTGAACGGGGTATTTGGGGTTTAACCAACGTGTTCGACAACCAAATACCCCGTTCACACGTTCACACCATCACTTTAAACACGTGTCTGTCGAACCGCGTTCGACGAACCGTTAGACCGTGTAAACCCCCTCTGACACGCCTAAGTGTCGCCCCGGGGGCAAAGTTCTCAGTAACGACCCCCCCCTCCCCCCCATCACCACTTCCCATCTCCACCACCCCTTACAGCGTGTTTTAGCTCTTAACTTGCGAAATAATTACACAGATTTTAAGAATTTTATTTAGTGTCACTATTGCACAAAGGATAAAGGGGAAAATATTTCATATTCTGTTGATTCTAACGCATAATTCGTATATCACGGTACAATATTCAGGGCTCCTTTGACATTTTCTTATAATTATTTTGTCAGCCTTGTGGGCGCCATGTTCAGACTGGAATTTGGCGCCCCAGGGCATATGCACCCCCTCCCCTTTATGTGAGGGCCTTTGCAGCAGGGTGCGATTATAACTAGACGTGCCCCGTTCTACAAAAGGACTAAAATCTAACTCCATCAGTGATTCCAAGAAAACTTGTGATCGACGCCAGGAAACTTCATTCACTTCGTGCGTAAAGGGAAGAGCTTTCTAAAAGCCCTTCAGCCAGGCACTCGGGGATATCGCTCGCCAGACCTCCTTTATTACCCCCGAGGATTACCATTCGACAGAAAAGGGTCCAAGGTGCCAGGCAGTTCCAAGAAACATCGTGGTGTCCCACTCATCGAAGCTAGACGCCTCGCCTTGCTGCGTAGATGGTTATAATGATAATAATAATAAGTTTATTTGGTATTGAATCAATATACACGAAGTGCAGATAATGGAAAGAACGCATAGTTCGAAATAACAATTACAATTGCCGAAGATAACACAAAAAAGTATGTAAGCTTATTTCCATTGTGATCCTCATTAGACTGTTTTTCTACACTAAGTAACACAGTAACACGTAGGGGTTAAGGGGACCAGAGACAGTCATGAGTAATACCAATCAGTACACATATTGGGAAAATTGTAGGGAGATACAATCTTCTCAGGCTTCCCAGGCCTCCAACAGGTGGTGGCACCGAATGGGATATGAACCTACGTTAAAGTAACGTCCTCCGAAGGCCAACTCTCTACTGCAAGAGCCCGTTTAAACATAGAGTGAACATAGCCATATACCCGGCTTTCACCAAGCAAGCGTTACATCAGAGCGCCACTTGATTGCTCGTTTCATCAAAGTCTACGCTGTTCGCCAACAGCCCACGATGCCCGCCACGACCACCACCACCAACATGACGAATCGGTCAAGCAACGCGACACCAGCTGCCCAACTAGAGAAAAACAAAATTAATCTCACCCTTCCGCCTTCATTTTTCACCCATTGTTCCTCCCCCAATTCTTTGTTTTATGTCACCCATCTTCATCCGTACCTCACCCTTTTCTTCATCTGTTGTTCCGAGTGCGTACCCACTTTCCTTCACGCTTCTCGCCCTTTGTTCCACGCATCCCGCCCCGCAGCACATACGTCCCATCATGCGTCTCGCTCTCTGATTCATTATTTCTCCGCCGTGGTTAACCCAGAGTGCGGGGGGCGGGGTGGGGTGTTGTCTTCACTCTGTCTCACACTCTGTCATCATCATTGGTAGTCCATCGGTAGTCTGTGGGCCCTTGTAACCCAGCGGATATGTGCAAAAACTTTTTTTTTTTTTTTTTTTTTTTTTTTCTCCATTATGAAAACCAAACCTGGTACTGTTAAAAGATGCATCTTCAACGAAATCTGGATATGGAGGTAACCAAATATAGCAATGCCGGCCATTTAAAAAAAATTGCCGTCACTAAAAGTGTTTTTCATTATAAATCAGGAATTATTTCACATGCAAACATACGTTTTGTGCCTATATTCATGTTTTAATGGGGGAATAATTCCGATGGAGACAAAGTCACCCACGTGATTTGAGTAGCGTCCGTGAATTGACCAGTACTGAAATGGCTGCCTTATCTGCGCTGAAGATTATTTTCAGTGGCTCCTTATCCAAAACTGATTGCATATGCATGTTCTAACACTGTCCCAAGTATGATTGTTATTACTAAAAAAATATATATATATAGTATGGTGCACATATTATCCGCTGGGCTTCTTAGATCTTCATTTGAGCGGCTGACACGTCCACATCCCTCTATACCCACATCCGCAAACATCCCACGCTCGACTCGTCCACACCAAAGCCCAGTCTTTGTTCTTACGTCCTGTTTTCCCAAAATTAATTGCATAACAAATGCTCTAACTTTGTTCCAAGTATTGTGCATATATCCGCTGGACATCCGTCTATAGTCACATCCCCAAACGTTCCACACATCCGCAAACGTTCCACACATTACTCCTCCGCTCTCGTTTATTCGCAACTTCCTCCGCACCAAAGCCTCTTTGTTCTGATGTCCTGCTTTCGTACTGGTCACGTAATTTTTCTTGCTTGAGATGTTTCTTGCATCGACGAGAAGTTTTGCACGAGATCTCATCGTTTCTCTGACCCGTGACAGATTTTCTCACCCTTATCTCTCCTCCTTTGAATGTCTGTGTTTCACGAAATTCCACTTTTTATCGATCATTTCGTTATTGCTTGGACTTTTTTTTTTCCATTTCGTCCCCCGCAACCGTTCCTCGTTATCTTTATTGTTACGTCTCTTTTCGTTTAATTTTTCTTTTCTTTCTATTCTCTTATTTTTCTTTAATTTCCCCTTTTTCTCTATTTTCTTTTCTCTTTTCTTTTCCTTTTTTTAATTTCTTTTCTGTGCAACACGGGTGTGACCCATGGGTTTTCCCATGGTCTTCAGCCACTCGCTTGAGACGCAAAAGGTTTCCTTCTTTACGCAATGCACGGTGCGTTAGGCTTCGATCTCTCCTCGTAATTCTGAAGCCTCGGGTTCGATTCCTCTTCGCGGGTGTCCGAACGCATAGGGCAAAGGCGACTGTGGAGTCGTCATTGTC
>NC_134802.1:54587542-54597542 GCF_046742065.1 Oratosquilla oratoria | reverse complement strand
TTGTCACCATCCTGACACGTGACCAATACAACGAAGTCGTACATGTACCGTCCCTCAAGGTGACCGCATCGACCACAGAGTTCCTGTACCACGCCGTTTTTCTTTTCTATCTTTCTTGTTTTGCCAATAAAGTGAAGGAGTTGGGAAAGGGGTGTATATACGTATTTCCTGTCTTTTATGATTGTGTGTGTGTTTATGATCTTATCTAATCCTTTTATCCCAGTTGCTGCCATGTGTATTTCACTCGGTGGTCAATGACCCCGTTGGTAATAAAAGGATTAAATATGTCTTGATGAGCTCCTGCACCAGGGAACCCCTGTTTTATTCTGGCTGCCAACAGGCTGTTTTGGTTCATCAGGCTATGAACCCTTCAGTAGCAAATGGGTCACACTAAAGCATCTTATTCCTAGCACTGCAGCCCATAGTGCAGTTACCTTTTGACAGTTCAACAGTTTACAATACAGTAAGGTTTATGTACATATGTTATAGAGCCCCAGTCATTAACAGATTTGTTTATAATGTGAATCCACTCTGAGCCCCACCCAAAATGGCTGGAATTATGAAGATAGAAATTAAAAATTAAAAGAGTGGAAAAAGATGCATAGCAGTAGTGTACATCCCCCCAAAGCAAGAGCATAGAATGAATCGGAATACAGAAACTTAATAATCAGTTGAATTGAGCAATTAGGAGGGTTTATAGAGAAAAGGAGAAATATTACTCATATAGGTGACTTCAACTGTGGGGAGGTAATTTGGAAAGACTGGGAGACAGAGGATAGTGAAGAATTGTGGGGTAGTATATTACTAAATATAACAATGAACAATGTAATGACCCAGTGAGTAAAAAAAATACATAGACAGTAAACCTGCAAGACTGGACATTATTCTAATTAAAATACCCGAAGTGGTAGGATCACTGGATTACCAATGCCTATTAGATAAGAGTGACCATATGGTTCTGGATGATGTACTGGAAGTGGATAAGACAGAATCAAGAAAGGAAATGTAGAGACAAGAGAGATATAAATTTTTGAAGACAAACTTTGGCAAACTAACAAAACACTTTAAAAATTCAGATTGACAAAAAAAAAAAATAATAAATGCCGGCTATTGTAGGGTTGCAAAATTCTAGTCACTGAAACTTAAGACAAAGATTATTATTGTTACTATTGTTTTCCATGTACTTTTGACAGGTTGAGGTAATGGCAGTCCCCACCAGTACACAAGAAGATGGAGTGCGTGGTAAAGTACGCCGTGTGAGTCAACATATTCCCGATAATATGACCTTCGGAGGTCACCCTCTTCCATCCCTTGAAGTGCCCTACCAGGTTTCTGTCAAAGACAAGATGTGTTACTGTGCCATTACAATGATGAAGGTATACCTTTTTATTTCTTTATAAAACTAGAATTTCAGTAATGAAAGTCTTGAGGTCAGTCATGTGAGTAGTACAGTAGGTAATTTGCTATTGCTCACACTTACATTGAGAAGTAAGTGCATCATCAGAGTTGAGAGTAGCTTACTTATCAGAGACTAATTACCTAAGTTTCTTATATTCATTTAGAACATCCATGTCTTGCAACTTGAGAGGGCCCATCAAAAAATGATTATGTATCCTTTTGTGTGGTCAGGATTATGAAAACTACTCCTTTGAAGAACTACGGTGCATGTCACCAGCAATGCGTAGACCTTCAGAGAACATGCTAGTACGTTCCAACAATGATGGTACCTACTCATGCAACTGGACTCCTGGGGCTACAGGCTGGTACTCCCTCCATGTCACCATTGATGGATACCAACTGGAAGAGGTACGGTTGAGTATTGACAAAGGTCTTTAGGAGTTTTTAGAGTCAGGTGGTCCATTTATATATAATGACTCCATCACTAAACTAATGTACCCAACAGATCTTGATATATGCATTGATTTTATTAAACATTAAAAAGATGTCGCCATAGCAAAATGGACAAGATTATCTCATGACTAATTTTTGCTCAGCAGATTTTGTTCAGAATAATGCCAAAATTCAGTACTCCAACACTCCCCCATAGAAAAAAGCCCTCTTGAGGAAGTAAGAACCACACTGGCATTCTTGTATTCAGGACACCATCCAGCATTAGAATAGTACCAACAGATTCACACTGCCCTAGATGCAAGTGTTACACAGAAGACCTCACTCTACAATCCCCCACACTAACAATCCTTAGAGAACACAATATTTCTTCCCTGAGTGATTTATATTCATCTTGAAGAGTCAAGGTGTGTTTTGACTCTGCCACCCTTCTTGAAGAGGGAAAAGACCAGTGGTGCATACAAATGAAATTCACATTATATCCTTTCCAGATTTATAAAACTGAGGTAAAAGAACCACCTCAGGGTGTCACTCCACCTGTTCAGAGCACAGCCAGACGGTCATCTCAACAGCCATCCCGTTTACGAAAGTTTGTGCTGCAAAACAGTGCAGGGCTACGTATCAGAACACACCCATCCCTGCAGAGTGAACAAATTGGAGTGGTGCATGTTAATGGCACAATTGCTTTTGTGGATGAAGTAAGTTGTGATTCCTTTTGCATATTTGATTTGTAATTTTCATATCTTAGCTCCATGAGGAGTTGAGATGAGAGGGGAACAACAGATGGTGGATTGGAGTGGAATGGATGGGAATTCACCTAATTGTAGTATACAGGAAAGGAGCAAAACTTGTTTGGTCCTATCTCCTATTCTCTAATTTTTTTTTATCATACCAGGCCTCAAATTCATGTACAGTTCCAACTTAATCTATGATGAGTGCCATTGCTGGCTACATCTCTTGTAAGGGGGAATAGACCTTTAGTATATAGATAGAATTTGTGATAAAGTGATGTTCATGATAACTTCTATGTACCTATCAGTATACCAAAGGCCTCTTCCCCCCTTATAAGGGAGCTATCCATCCAAGGCATGCACCCAGCCTCACCCATTCAACTCCCACCCACCCACCACTCGTTATTTCCCCCTCAAACTAAGTTGAAAGGAAAATTTTTTACTTTTCCTGTCAACTTAGTTTCACTTAATGCATACATATCCACCTTTCTTCTCACAAACATACTGCTCAACTCTTCCATTTTACTCTCATCTGTACCACAACCACTCATATTAATGACGCAGATTTTATGGTTCTGGTTGGAGTTCTCTTTCCAGACCCTCTTATGCCTTGACTTCTCAAAGGATGAAAATACAGAGAGGAAGGTCCCTAGTACCATCACTCTGTCCCAGTTTGTTGCCTTTTATGACTCGCATGGGAATCACAGAGGCAGAATTCTTTTTCACCACAACACGTAGGATAAGATAATGTATAGTCGTACATAGATATACCAAAGGATTTTTCGCCCTTATAAGAGAGGTAACCAAATAACAAAGGCATAAAAACCACTCCCACCCATTCCATCCCTAATATACTCCACTCCCCTCCACCCTCTTCCCTCCTGTATAGTCGTAAATATGGTAAAGGACAGTTTCAAGGGAAAAGCATAAAGGATTGACAGTTGAAATTTTACTCCATCATAGACAAATGATGTGTGACTCTACTCTGTAGGGGCACCATAAAACAGTCCCTAAAGAATTGGCTACATGGTGCCATACAGTCACTACTGCATGATAGCATGCACTTGGTACAACAGTATGGGGAAAATACCCAAGTCTGGGGTTAATACTCCTGTACAGGTTCAGTACCCCGGTATGGGGTCAATACTCCAGTATTGTTCACTACCCCAGTATAGGGTCAGTATCCCAGTATAGGGTCAATACCCCAGTATTTGGCAGGGATTTATTTCAGTAATGAGTTAAGATTATGTTAGACTACTGTAAAATTTTCAGTGCCCTACTCATATTACCTTTTTAAAGCTGAAAAGTTTCTTTGGTTCACCATGATTATGAAGTATAATTTTGCCTTAACCAGATGAGGTACAATCGTTGTGTAGTGAAATCTAGCTCACTTCATCTTTTTCTCATGCAATTAACTGTTTGTTTATCAATTGATTCATCCTTTTTTTTTTCTTTCTTTTGTCTTTGTTTATTGTGTATTATATGTATGCTTACATATTTATTTGTGTTTGCTTGTTTTTCTCAAGACATAATTCTTACTGAGAACATATTGCAATGGCAGGTTCATAACAGTGATGGAGTATGGTTGAGGTTAAGTCCAGAAAGCATCAGGCAGTACTGTTCCAATGGTTACTCTGAAGCCTGGTGTCTGCAGTACAACCAGCATCTTGGGAAGACTCTGCTTGTGCCTCTTGACCAGCCAAAAACAATACTTGACCAGGTAAATCTATCAGTATATCACATATTCTACTATATATAAAAAGACATGGATACTGTGACGGAGAATGTTGATATGTTTTACGAGTAAAGATAGTCTGCTGGGAGATGGTTCTTTCTGATGTACATTTCACAGAACCACCACTAACAAGTATTTGACATATTCCCTGATAATGATACTGGTATTGAATCATGAGTACTGTTATTAAAAAAAAATTACAGGTCATAACAGACACCATTAGCCGCCGTCGTGATGCTAGCCCTCGACGTGAAAGTGGTACTGGTACATCATCTGAAGCAGCTGCTGGTGGAGGAACAGGGGTTTATACAGTCATCAAGTGTGGTGCATCTGGTCACAACATCCGAAGCCAGCCAAGTTTGAAAGCTCCTCCAGTGGGAATGCTAGTCCTGGGCAACACCATTACAGTTAATTGTGAAGTCATCAATAGTGATGGTCAGCTCAACATCTTTGTTTGTTTATCATTTTAATGCTATTTATATTGTTAGTTGCAGACTCCACTGCTAATTTCTTTTTTGTACTCCATACATCTCCCTCCCACATGTCTTCAGGACCTGTTAACCTCCTCATCTCCAACTGGAGGTGCAGCTGCATGGGGCTTACATTCAAGTCTCCAGACTATCAACTTAAACTGAATTTCCTCCTTTTCACATAAGGAGAGCTGACAGCTGAATAGTGCTACCCTTCTACTACTGTAATTCACTAACATAGAAACAGGCTTTCACTAATACAACACAGATAATGATCCAAAGTTTCTTCCCAGAGGAATCTAAGCTAGGGCCCAAGTTCTGCTGCCAGCCATTGTGGGACTGAGTGTTCAGTCAGTGAAACTCAAGGCAACAGCTATTATTATCTATGGTAGCTCATGATAAGATGAAATGGGAGGACTGCATGTATGACACTGTGTCAACACTCACATTGACCACAGTGTTCCCTAAAGATACAACAGCTGTAGCTCCTTGAAATATTGTGTGTTGATACTGAATTGCACATATTTGTAATATTCCCACTTTCTTTGGCCATGAAGATCCTCTGATATACAGAGTTGACAAACAAAAGATTGAAATTTCATTGTATTTATGAAGATGTGAAAGGACCAATAACAGTACCAGTTTGCGGTGGTCCTGCAAGATGGACAGCAAAGCTGTCCATTTTCAGAATCTGTCAACCTCTTCACCTCCATCAGCCCTGAGGGGCTGACATTCAGTCACTGGGACCACGATCTCTATCTATTGCAACTGTATTCCTTATATGTATTTTTACATATACCAGTGACTGCTCTGCCCGTACTACCACTTTAAGCTGTTGATATGGAAACATTACCACACTAGTACAGTGCAGACAACTGTTCAAAGTTCTTCCCAGAGATCTGTAGGACAGCCCAAGGACTATTTCAGGCTACTGTGGGACTGCAGATTTCCAGTCAGTGGAATTCAGAGCAAATATTATCAGTCAAAAAAAAATATATATATATATATATATATTTTCAGTATATATATATACACGGTATATATATATTGAAATATGTATGACAGAATGAGTGGAAAGGGTGATGAGGTAAACGACAAAAAAAAACCAGGAATTTTATTACTAATGTTTCTTCCTTAACCCATTCAACTCCGATGACAAGATGTCTTGTCATTTGGTCAAATAAAACAAAAAATCATAAAACACCAAAATGTTTGATCAAACACCAGAAAAATAGGACGTCAATCCTCGCTTCGCTCGCAGCGAAGCGAGGATTGACGTCATATTTTTCTGGTGTTTGATCAAACATTTTGGTGTTTTATGATTTTTTGTTTTATTTGACCAAATGACAAGACATCTTGTCATCGGAGTTGAATGGGTTAAAGGACTTCCTCATACTCTGAGGAAGTCCTTTAAGGACGAAACGTTAATAATAAAACTCCTACATTTTTTTTTTGCGTCGTTTACCTCATCACCCTTCCCACATATATATATATATATATATATATATATATATATATATATATATATATATATATATATATATATATATATATATATTTCTAAACAGAAATGTAGTAGCACATTTGTAAATTACACACAGGAACCCACAGTCGGAGAAAGAATAAACTTCGAATAAAGAAAAATCCTATATTTCGGCTATCAACTGTAGCCCTCTTCAGGAAAGTACATAAGATAGAGAACAGAGGGGACTTATAAACTACAGTAAGAAGAGATGTGGACAGTTGACCTCACTCAGGCGCGGGGCAAACTGGGGTGGCGGAGGAGGGAGGAGGTGAGGAGAGGGGAGGATGTAGTGTCCGCATCAACTTGGCTACTGCTGCGCGTGAGATAATGTCAGGTGTCCACTGCCCTTTAGAAATATTAATATTAGGGCATTCCTCAATTACCTAGTCGAATCAGCATTAATTGAGGAATGCCCTAATATTAATATTTCAAAAGGGCAGTGGACACCTTACATTATCTCACGCGCAGCAGTACCCAAGTTGATGCGGACACTACATCCTCCCCTCTCCTCACCTCCTCCCTCCTCCGCCACCCCAGTTTGCCCCGCGCCTGAGTGAGGTCAACTGTCCACATCTCTCCTTACTGTAGTTTATAAGTCCCCTCTGTTCTCTATCTTATGTACTTTCCTGAAGAGGGCTACAGTTGATAGCCGAAATATAGGATTTTTCTTTATTCGAAGTTTATTCTTTCTCCGACTGTGGGTTCCTGTGTGTAATATATATATATATATATATATATATATATATATGTATATATATATGTATATCCGAGAGTTGACACCTTGATGTGGTGGAGAGGCTTGAGAATCTTAATAATTACAAAAGCTATGTCGATAGAGAGGAAATCTTTGCAGGGTCATCCATATCAAACAGGTTTTGTAAGAAAGATCAGACAAAGAGCAGCTCACACACACAGTCACAGGACCCACTGCTAACTGACACATCCCTAATGGCGAACAGGGAAATTCCTCATAGCTATATGGGGTACCGTCATAATGACTGTGTGGACCATTGGGCACCCCATGGATATAGACTTTACCAAATATAATGAATAAGGTGACACCAGAAACGAGTTGGCTGGGAGGTGAGATTACTGCCAAAACCCCTTCATAGCAACCATGAATAATACAACCAAAACAAAACCGGGTGTTCCTATTAGATCATCGTCTCCTAAAGGTCCAACCGCATTGCCCCGTGTGCTTACAGGCAGTGTGCCACCAAATGTAAGTAAGCACTGTCCAAGCAGATCTAAGTCTTGAACATTAAACAGCATGAAGAAAATGAAGATCTATACTTACAACATAAAAACTCAGAAGACAACAGGCTGGAGAGTTTAATAGAAGAACTAGACAACATCAAGTGGGACATCGTAGGACTGAGCAAAGCCTGAAGGTCAGAAGAAAAGCTGATACAATTACAAGATGGTCACCAGCTGTTCTACTATAGAGGTAAGGGCAAAGAAAGATCTAGTCGAGTTGGATTCTTGATAAATCAAGAGGTTGCTGGTAACATAATGAAGTTCAGTAGTTTATCATATCAGACAGGGTAGCTTGGATTGTGATTAGGCTGTGTAAAAGGTACACTCTAAAAAAAGTTCAGGTTTATGCACCAACTTCACAGAATTCTGACGATGAAATTGAGTCGTTCTATGATGATTTAAGTCAGGTAATGGATCAAGAAAAGAGTAAGTACATGTCGGTGACTTTAATGCTAAAGTGGGGAAGAAGATGGGAGATGAGATGTGCATTGGTAAGTTTGGAGTAGGTGAAAGAAATGACAGAGGCGAGATGTTAGTCAATTTTGCAGAGAACTACAATATGAGGATAATGAACACTTTCTTCCAAAAGCATGTAGGTCGTAAATGGACGTGAAGAAGCCCAAATGGAACAACAAAGAACAAAATAGACTTTGTATTAGGAGGTGAGAGCAAAAGCATTAGCAATGTTACAGTGATAAACAAAGTCAACATAGGAAGTGACCATAGATTGGTAGGTTGCACAGCTAAATTCAATATCAGAGGCAAGAGAAATAAACTAGTTTTAAAAAATAAAATAAGTCTTTCAAAGGTTAAGGATAATAATAAGAAATTTCCATTAGAAATTAAAAATACATTTGAAGCTCTAAGAACTAATGAGGACACCGTGGAAGATAGGAATTTGAACTTAGTGAATATCATTAGGGAATCTGCAGAAAAAGTAGGAAGTACAAAAAGTATTAGAGAAAACAAATACTCCAAAGCTACAATACCTAATTAAAAGAAGAAGGACCATGCAGATTAAAAGTAGGAGAAATGAAATAGAAAGAGTAGAACTAAACAAGCTTATCAACAAAAGGCAGAGATCAGAGAAAAGAGAAACATGGATGAAATAAAGGAATCTATTTGGAAAGGTAAAAGTATTAAAGGGACCAAGTGCAGACTTGCTTTAAGAAGACAGCAAATGATATGTTTGATAGATAGAAATGGAGAAGTCATTAAATGCAGAGACAGAATTGTAAAACGAGTAGAAGAATTTTACAAAGAGCTTTACTCGTCGAAGACCGTAGTTGAGTCAGTAAATTCATGTGTAGACGTTAGTAGTGTACCAGAGATTACAAAGTAAGAAGTAGAATTTGCTCTAAAAAATATGAAACAAGGAAAAGCACCTGGGGAAGATGGTATATCAATAGATCTTTTGAAAGACGCAAGGAAAGAATTTCCTATTAGATTAGCTCAGTTACACTGCCAGTGCTTATATCAAGAAAGCATTCCTGAATCGTGGTGCAATGCCATAGTGATTTTGCTTCATAAAAAAGGAGACCAGAAGGACCTTAGTAACTATCAACCGATTAGCTTGCTATCAAATATATATAAAGTTTTCTCCAAGATCCCTACAAATAGAATAAGTCAAGTTTTATATGGAAACCAACCAAGAGAACAGGCAGGATTTAGGAGTGGATATTCGACTCTAGACCATTTGCAGGCGATAAACCAACTAGTTGAGAAAATGACAGAATACAATATACCTCTGTGTTTAGCTTTTGTAGATTATGAGAAAGCCTTTGACTCAGTAGAACAAATAGCAATACTAACTCGCTATGCAAGCAGGGTACAAATGAACAGATCTTAAGGGTTTTAGAAAAGATTTATGCAAAAGGTACCGCTATCATTTGACTACATAAAGATACAGAAAAGATCAAGATTGAGAAAGGAGTACGGCAAGGCGATACAGTTTCACCCAAATTATTTACAGCTTGCTTGGAATAGATTTTCAGAAGGTTGAGTTGGGAAGAGAAAGGTTTGAAGATTAATGGCAAATATTTGAATCACCTAAGATTTGCAGATAATATTATTCTTATTTCAGAAAGAGCAGAAGACTTGCAAGATATGCTGAGTGATCTGAACAAGGAAAGTCTTAAAGTAGGTTTAAAAGTGAATAAGAGTAAAACCAAAGTACTGTTCAACATGAAAGTTCAAAGTAAAGAGATTATAATTGATGGTGAGAGTATTGAAGAAGTTGAAGAGTATTTAGGGCAGATGGTGAAAGTGAACAGAGATCATGATAATGAAATAAAAAGATGTATTACAATTGGTTGGAAAAATTTTGGTAAGTATAATAAAATTCTGAGAGCCTTTCTACCTTTGTGTGAATGCTTAAAGAGTGTAAATTTGAAATCTGCGACCAGTTAACTGAAATATTCAATAAATCGGTAGA
>NC_134802.1:54487542-54582542 GCF_046742065.1 Oratosquilla oratoria | reverse complement strand
AGGCTGGAGGAAATGGATAGTTTTAAGTATATGGGGTCATATTTGGCAGGAATTGGAGGAGTGGGGGAAGTGTAGAGTGAGAGAAGGAAGTAATTTCTTGGGGGATTGCTAAGTGTCATGAGAAATAGGCATCTGAGAATGGATGCAAAGAGAAGATTATATGACAGGGTGAATGTGCCTAAGACACTGTATGAGGCAGAATGAGAGGCAAAAAGGAGAAGTTTAAATGTATTTACCTAGTTGTAATATACGGGAGGGGAGCTATGCTCGTGGTGACCCATCTTTGTATCTCTCCGCATCAAGTTTTATCTTAAAATCTTGTATAGTGTTTGCACATACTGTTTTGTTGTCTAATTTGTTCCATGTATTAATCGCTCTGTGTGGGAAACTGTTCCTTTTCAAGTTTTTTCTATAACTATCGTTTTTCAGTTTTTTTCCGTGTCCTCTCGTTTTACCGTTGTGCCACACTAACAGGTCATTCCTGTCTAAAACTTCCATTCCTTTTATTATTCTGTAGATAGTCAGCAAATCTCCTCTTTCTCTTCTTTGTTCCAGTGTTGGTAGGTTCAGTTTGGATAGTCTTTGCTCATATGTTAGTTCAGCGAGAGTCGGTGCTAGTTTAAATGTGTTTGAGATGAAGTGTCTGAGAAGTATGGTGGGGGCTACAAGGTTGGATAGAGTGAGAAATGAGGAGGTGAGGAGGAGAACAGGGGTAGAAAGGGAGCTGGTAGATAGGGCTGTTGAAAGATTAGTGAGATGGTTTGAGGTGTGATGGTACTGTTTTAATGCTGGATGGTGTCCTAAGCACAGGCATGCCAGGTATAATAAATAAAAGCTTCATCCTCAAATGTTTTTTTTCCTGCCAGACCTGTTAGTATTTGTCATCTTCAAACCAAAATAATTATTCATTTAAATGTTTATATGGAGAATTTTTTTCTATGTATAGTTTAAATTGATTATGTTCATCAATTGTTCAGTCCATTGCCCTTGGTCTCTCCTGCAGAAGACCTGTGGCTCTCAGGTAACCGGCAATAGCCTCTGGGCAGGACCATAAGTCATTCAGGAAAGCTTTTTTTTTTTTTTTTTTTTTTTTAGGGATTATTAGTATGGGACATTATAGTACGAGTTGTTTTGTGTCTTCTGTGTGATGGTTGCAACCAGGGCAGTTTGAATTTGTGGCTGTTCTGTGTTAGTCCTGTCTTAATGCTGGGTGAAGACCTGAGCACAGAAGTGTCGGTATGGTTCTTCTCAAGTGTAGGAGGGCCCTCTGTTTAGGGCCAATGTCTGGAGGCTGTTGCTGGAGCACTGGGTTTGGTGGTCAATCTTGAGGAGCCTGTCCAGTAATCGGAGCATACATGCATTCTTGTGTGGATGCCCCATGTGGCACTATGATTGATTGTTTATGTTTGTAAACCTGTACGGCTACATTTCATGTTTCAGGAGGTATGTGGTCAGCATCCAGGCAAGTTTTCAGTTTTACATCGCTGGTTAAAAGAAGAGCAACACAAGCCAGCAGTTCCCTCTCCTGAAAAGAAACCAGTTACTCCTCCCATCCCAATAGTGTGAGTATTGTATTTTTTAAGATGGCACAAGTTAGAAATAAGGGAGTTCACAGTTGTTGAAAATTGGCAGCTGGGAGATGATTCTGTTGTCCTTGCTGGACCACCACAAGTAGGTACCCATTATTGGTCCCTGCTATTAAAAAAAAAAATTGCCCAGTGAATGAATATAAAAAGTTCTGCTTATTATCGTAATTTTTTTCCACTTTTGTTTCTTGTATGAACATATTGAATGTGTGTATGAACAACAGGGACAAAAGAAAGAGAAGAGCAAGTACATTGTAATTTAAAAAGAAAAACAATGAATAAAATTATAGGTCCATAAAATATGAAATACACGGAGATGAGACTGGTATATGCTGTATACCAGTGATTTTCAGTTTCCAAGTGTGGTAATGATAGAGATAAATTAGCTCTTCATTTGTATCTTATACTTTAAGGGGGTAGATGATGTGTGTGTGGGGGGGGGGAGTATATGTATATGTGTAAAAGATATTTTGATACATCCCAAAGGGATATCTCTCCATCTTCTTTTTTTCTACACGAGGAGATGGAGAGGGGGGGATTGCCGATTAAGTGAAACAGCCTTGCTGTAGATGTGCTGTGTCTTGCTGCATTGCTTCTGACCCAGGGCAGTGGGTGAGATGCAGGGATGACCAGTCATCCAGGAGGAGCCAAGAAAAGAGGAAGGGAGGGGTGGTGAATGGGAATGGATTATGCAGGGATGAAATGGCTGGTAGTGGATTTATGCCATTGACTTCGGCTACCTACCTTGTAAGGGGGAAAAAGATGTTGGCATATGTATGATGTATGTATTAACTTTAAGGATATTGTCCTTTTTTTATTTTTTATGTTGTTATTATTTTATTTATTTATTTATTTATTCATTTATTTTTTTAACATCTTGTAGGTAAATGCTAATTTTGCTTTTAACAGATCAACATCCTGTAGAGATGTTCCCCCAGAGTTGCAGGGGGTTTCTGTCAAAGAGCTTGTTAAAGCCATTGGAGAATCCAGAGCTAATGGTAATGGAGTCACCCCACCCAGAACTCCTCCTGCAACCCCAAAGAGACTATCAAGATCATCTAGTCCAAGAGCTCCTGTAGGGGGAGGAAGTGGTGGTGGTAGTGGAACTGGGATAACCTGTGCTACTGGAGGCACTTCACCAAGGAGAACTTCTAGGTCTTCAAGTCCAGTTCCCATTCCAGGTCTGTTTTATTTATAGTTATGCTGTAATAGAGTCCTCCTGCCAGGCCCTTTTATGCCTTGACTTCTTGTAGGATGAACATACAGAGAGTAGAATCCCTAGTCTCATCACTCCATTCCACTTTGTTGCCTTTTATGACTCACATGGGGAACATGGTAGCAGAATTCTTTCCCCACCCCCCCTACCACAGGGGATATGAAGATGTGTAGTCCTAGTAATGGTAAAGAACAGGTTCAAGGGAGCAGCATAAAGCAGGGAGAGTCATAGTACAAAAGTAGCATTATTCCTTTGTGAGTAGAGATTTTACTCCAACATAGACAAATGATGTGTGATTCCAGTCAGTAGGGGCACCTCAAAACAGTTCCTGTAGCATTGGCTGCATGCTCCCTGGAGCTGCCATGCAATCACTACTGCATGACAATATGCAGTCAATAAGGCACAGGGTATGTTTTCCCCCATCTTCTATATTTTTCACATGAAGGGATGTGGAGGGAGGGTTGCTGTGTAAACGTGGATGTGGATTTGTGTGGAAGCTTTGGACACTAGTAGTTTTTTGTCATTTTATAAATATTATCCCTTTAATTATTATAGCAGCAATTTTTTCTGAGAAAATAATACATACATGAGACAGGAATTAGTTGTATTATGATGATCAAGATGGTGTGCATTATACATGCATCCATATATACCAAAGGGTATTTACCTTCTTTTAGGGGTTTGCCAAAGCAGAGCACACATATACCCCACACCCATCTCATACTCATCCCACATCCATCCTACACCCATTCATCACTCCTATAGTGTAGTGACGTACAGGGATGGCCCTTCATCCATGAGGTGATGAAATAAATGCTTTGACATGGCCACCCCATATAAGGGGAGAAAAACCCTTTGGTATTCAGCTTGGTATATTATATGTTAAATATTCTCTCAGTGTCTTTCTAAAGTTATGTTATGAGTGTTTTATCTTGCTCAGTAATAAAAACAAAATAAGAATGTCTTGATTCAGGTCGAGGAAAGGAGAGCACAGGAAGTTCTCCACTTCACAGTTCTCCAAGAGCGACAACTATTTCTCCACTTGTGTCAGGTGTTGGCATAGTAGGAGACAGAGGGGCAAGTCCTCCCTCTGCTCTTCGTAGTGGTAATGATTCCTTGAGTGACACAAGTGCCTTTGTGTCAAGTCTTACACAAGACATGTCACACTCACCTAGTGTGTCTTCACTCCCCACGTCCACACCCAGCACTCCCAGAAGGGTAGGTATTTTTACATAGTATAATGGAAACCATCCACAAATACAGAAAATTGATATATAGTGTGTGTATTCATTGGTGTTCAGATATTCATAGTTCACCCAGTTGCTATAGTGATTTATTTGACAGATTTTGTTATGGCTAACCCTGTTCAGTGGCACTAAAAGCAGGTACTGGCACAAGGTAGTCCTGCAAGATGGATTTCAGATTCATCTCCTAACCAGTCATCTTCAAAACCTATCAACTTTCTCACTTTCATTTGGTGGTGCAGATACTTCGTCTTCAAAGTGTTCTCAGGATTTCTCTCTAACAACTGCGACTATATTTCCTCCACCTTTAAACACAAGGAGAGCTGATAAACTGCAAGTGCCCCCCCCCTCCATCTACTACTACAAGTTGGTGACAGAACAAACAGTCCCACACTAATACAACATAAACATCAGTCCAAAGTTTCTTCCCAGAGAGATTTATGGGATGGTTTTTGGACCATTGTCAGCTCCTGTGAGACTGCAGGTTTCCAATTAAAGAAACTGGAGATAATGATCATCATCATTATCATTAATCATCATTATATATAATTATTCATCATCATCATCATCATCAAGAGGGAACAAATGTGAGTGTAGTAGTTTCAGAGGGATCAGTTTGTTGAGTGTATTTGGGAAGACTTATGGGAGGGTTTTGATTGAGAGGATTAGGAGAGGAACAGAGGATGTAATTGGTGAGGAACAGTGTGGGTTTAGGAAAGGTAGGGGTTATGTGGATCAGATTTTTGTAGTAAGACATATGTGAGAAAGCTTTAGCAAAGGTAAGGATATTTTTTGGGCCTTTATGGATTTGGAAAAGGTTTATGACAGTGTGGACAGGAAGGCAATGTGGGAGGTTTTGCAGATATATGGGATCAGAGGAAAGCTGTTAAGAGCAGTCAAGAGTTTTTACTAGATTAGTAGAGCATGTGTTAGAATTAGAAATGGAGAGAGTGAGTGGTTTGAGGTAAAGGTGGGACTGCACCAGGGATGTGTCATGTTGCCATCGCTGTTCAGTATGTACACGGATGGGGTGGTATGGGAGGTAAATGCAAGGATAAAGAGGACGGGATTGGAGATAGTTAAAGAAAATTGAGAAAAGTGGGAGGTAAGCCAGTTGTTGTTTGCTGATGACATTGCACATCCGGCAGGAGCAGTGGAGGGATTAAGGAAGTTAGTGACGAAGTTTAAGAAGGTGTGAGATAGGAGAAAGTTGAGGGTAAATGTGGGTGAGAGGATGGCAACAATTTGGAAGTGAATCTAAAAGGAGAGGCTGGAGGAAGTGGATAGCTTTAGGTACTTGGGGTTGTATGTGGCAGGAAAGGGAGGAGTGGAATTGGGAGTAGATTGAAAGAAATAGGTATGTGCTTTGGGGGATTAAAATATGTAATGAGATAGATATTTGGGAATGGATGCAGAGAGGAGATTGTATAAAGGGGTGATGGTGCTGATGGCACTGTATGGGGTAGAGACATGGAACATAAAAGAGGAAGAATTTAAATGTGTTTGAGATGAAATGCCTGAGAAGTATGGTAGAGGCTATAAGATTGGATAGAGTGAGAAATGAGGTGAGGAGATGGGGGTGGAAAAGGAGATGGGAGATAGGGTTGATGAAAGAGTATTGAAAGAATGAGTGAGGAAAAATTGGTAAAAGAAGTGTGGAAGGTATAAGTGGATGGAGTGAACATGAAGGGGCAACCGAGGATGAGATGGATGGATGGGGTGGAAGGGACATTGAGAAAGAAGGGGATATCTGTTGAGGAAGGAAGGGAGAAGGTAGAAGATAGAGGTGTGTGGAGAATGGCTGTATATAGATGATGCTGTGATGCATGGAAGGGAGTTGGTGGGGGATGGGGGTTTAGGGAGGGGTTATGTGTGAATGATATCTTGATGCAGCCTGAAGGGATTTCTCCCTATCTTCAATGATTCTGCATGAAGGGATGGAGAGGGGGGTGGGTTGCCAATTATATAAAGCAGCTTTGCTATGGATGTGCTGTCTTACTGCATTACTTCTAACCCAAGACAATGGGCTAGATGCAGGGGTAACCCATCATCCATGAGGAGCCAAGATGAAATGGAGGGAGGTTATGGTGGATGGGAGTGGAATAGGTGGGGATGAAATGGGTGGGTGTGGATTGCCTTAGGACTTTGGCTTCCTCCCTGGGAAGAGGGGAAAAACCCCTTGGTGTATGTGTGTATGTATGTATGTATCCCCATCATCATCCTTCATTTTGGTCTTGTGAGATGGAGAACGAAACTGCCTGTTTTTGAAACCCATCAATCAACCCCATCACCTTTACCAAGAGGTGCAGTCTGTCTCCAGACTGAGTCCAAGATCTCTCTCTATCAACCTTAGCTGTATTTCTTATGTTTGGAGAGCTGGCAAACTGTGACGGCTCTCCTCACCCTACAACTTTCAACCAGCGACATAGAAACAGTCCTACACTGATCAAACACAGACAACAATCCAAAATTTCTTCCCAGAGAGGTCTGTGGGAGGTTCTGAAAACTATTGCCAGCCACTGTGGGACTGTAGGTTTCCACTTAAAGAAACTTTAGGCAATGATTGATTGGTTGACCACCAACCACCATTACCACCCACTACCACCACACACCATCACCACCGTCACCCATCATCACCAACACCACCCACTATCACCACCACTCACCCACCACCACCACTACTGAGGGAGTAATTAGGGAGGAACAGTGTGGATTTTCAAAAGGAATAGGGCGTGTGGATCTAATTTTCAAAGGGTGATATGTACGAAGGTTATGGCAAAAGGTAAGGGTAACTGTGAAGGTGCTGTGTTATGTTGGTTTGTTGTTTCATTTGGGTAATTATTTTATTCTTATTTTGCCCCTGCAGGAACCACTGAGTACAAGTCCGAAGACGGTAACACAAACTGGAACACAAACTAGTCCAGAGGGAGTCAAATTCAGTATTGGTTCAACAGGGTCAAGAGATGAAAATCTCAAACTTTCTCCAAAGACGGCTCGAAAAGACCGTTCGGGAAAACCCGTAAGAAGTAAAAGAGAGAGGGCTGTTTCACCTGCCCCAGTTCTAAGGGACAAAGCCACTTCCTGTCGGGATAAAGTTAAGGAAGCCATGAGCCCCTCTGTAGCAGAATGTCTTAGAGCCATATTTGCAGCTTTCCTGTGGCATGAGGGCATTGTTCACGATGCTATGGCTTGTGCATCGTATCTTAAATTTCACCCTGACCTAACCAAGCAGGGAACTTTCCACTGGAAATCTGCTCCTTCATCAACAGTCAAAGCAGAGACAAAGCTTACCAAAGAACAAAAAGCTCGACAGAGACATTCTGTAGAAGTAAGTACTTATAGCTACTTAAACAATGTCACCTTGCAGAATATGGATGACCTTATTAAGCCTGGAGTGAATGCAAATATAAATGAAGTTCCTGGTGGGACCTTAGGCCAGCAATTGGAAGAGGAAGAGGCAAGGTCATCAGGAACGTCTTATAGTCAGAGTAGTGGTGGAAGTCAGAAGTTGGCACCAGTTATGGAAGGAGGAGGTGGAGGTGATCCACCAGACCTTCCTCCTGTTCTTAGGTACGTTGTACTCCTGTGGGAAGAGCTTACGTCTAGTTGCCTGAAAGCTGTGGCTCAACAGATTATCCTTCCATCTCCAACAATTCCCACCAAATTGAAGAAAGCAGAAAAAAGCAAAGAAAAATCAGAAAGAGAAAAGAAGAAATATAAAAAGAAAGGGTCCTCAGGCTCCATAGCAAATTTTAGGGCAGTAGGATCAGAAGTTGCAGAAGGAGAAGATGAAGAGGGTGGTTGTGAATTGTGTGGTGCAAGAGTCCCACCCAATAGTCTCATCCAGCATATGCAGGCCACCCATCCAGGCTGTGGCGAACCTTGTGGTGGGAGAGCATATGTAGGAAGAGTTTATGCATTACCCACCAAAGACAAATTAGGAAGACCTTGTGGCGAAGTCCTGCGGGGGTGCTTCCTAATGTGTGCTAGCTGTAGAAGCAAATACAAAAATCAGTACCCCCACCTCTCTGGATCAAAAAATGGAAGTAGAAAATTGAAGAAAAAATCTGGAAGCAAATTGTTATCACCATTTCCTCAGTTAGACACGCATATAATCATGCGCAACAATGCAATGTTCCTGTTGGACCTTGCAAGTGCTGCTACACCGCATCTCCCTCATCGTACTAACACCCCACGGAAGTCACCATGTCCAATGCCTTGTGTGTCAGAACTTAGTCCTGACAATAGCCCTTTTCCAAAGGTAAGCAATAGCAATATCTGTTATAAATGTGATATGATTAAAAAATTACTTATTTTTATCTATAATATTAAATACAAGCCAGCTTTTATGAATTGCAATACTTAATGAACACTTTTTTTTCTCATTACTAGGGATATTTGTGTTCACCATTATTAAAGTATGTGCCCAAAAGAAGTATAGGCATGAAACACTATAATTGTACCTGTTCACTTTCTTTTGTGGGTATACTGATACATTCGTATGGTTTGATTTCCAGGTTGCATTCCAATGTCTACACACATTGAACTGTCAACAACAGCACCTTAACCAGCTTAGAGAAGATTTGTTACTTCATCAAACAATGCAAACCTCACCAGATGGTGGAGAATATAGAAGTAGTTCTTCAGAATCTAAGGAAAACCAGAAAGATCAGTCACCCTTCTCACCAGGTAACCCCATATCATATTTATCTTTTTGTTCAGACTTTTTTCACATGACCTTCCAACTCAAAACCCAGATCAGAATGTCAGAGCATTCACATATACAGATGACTCAACAGTAATTGCACAACAACATAACTATAAAATTACTGCAGACATAATCCAGAGCATTGCAGAACTAAATGGCTAAAACAGGATGCCAGTATTACATCAATGGGTGTGTTGTATCCTGCCAGCAGGTGGATTCTCCAACATCGGGGTAAGAAGATGTGTTGGAGAACCCAGTTTCCCAGTGAGATTGACACCATCCAGATGCAAGAAGACACAAAAACCCAAACACTACAGAGAAATATAGACCTAAGGGTCTGATACCTGGTGTCGTAATCATGCCCAGAAACTCATACCACCACACAAAAGACGCCAAACACCTCATCTTACAGTACCTTACTTTAGCCCTAACCAGACAATAACAGTATTTCTTCCTTGAGTTACTTATAGATCAATCCTGTGGCTGTTGCTACTTACCTGGGAGGCACAGGTATCTTGCAAGAGAGATATGGAATAATGGATTGATCTATTGTATCATTTGCTGCAAGGCAAATGTATTGAACTTAGGGAAATGTATACTTTAGTCACTCTTAAAATTTTAGACACAAATTTATCATAAATAATGCTTAACCAACCTTCCTTCATGGTACAGCAGGACCCTCACATCAGGAATCACCAGCTTCAGACCCAGAAATCCCTCGTGGACGTCCTTTCCATCGATCAATATCTATCACAGTTGGGACAATGGGACAAGACTGGAGTTCAGCTTCAGCGCAACAAGAGCAGGAGCAGAAAGCTACAGTTGTATATAGAAAAAGGAACAACAGCAGTGGAGAAAGTATTGGTATATATATTCAGATAGATGTTGTACATATCTTTATTTTTACTCATTGGTAGTTGATGAGTGTACTTTTTCCTATTAGTAGTCTCTAATTTCTTAGAAAAAGAATGTCTAAGAGGTTATGTTTTTATTTATTTTTTTATTTTTTTATTTATTTAATTTATTTATTTATTTTATTTATTTATTTATTTTTTTTTTTTTTTTCTGTCATCCAGGAGGAGCCAAGATGAGAGAGAGGGAGTGAGGGGTGGTAAATGGGAGTGGAATGGGTGGAGATAAAATGGGTGGGAGTGGAATTATCCCTTTTAACTTTGGCTACCTCCTTTTAAGGGAGAAAAAGACCTTGGTATATGTATGTATGTATCTATATACCAAAAGGTTTCTTCACTCTTTTATAGATAGATTTTTTGTATTGTTGCACACTTTGTCTTATTTTTGTTTTTACAATTTACGAGCATATGTTGAAGCATAACAGTAGAACTAAAAGAAGCATGATTGCATGTGTGGTTTGTGGATCAAAAGCTGAAGGGAGACTGGATTTATTAACTATCAGTTGTTTTAAGAAATGATTAGACATCTTTATGGATGGGGATGACAGGTGGTGATGGATATGGAGCTGCCTATTGTAGGCCTTATGGTCTCTTGCAGTCTCCTTCATTCTTATGTTCTTATGAGTATATTGGATCAGCATCTTCTACTGACAAAAGTGAAATTAGCCAAAAAAGAAAGAAGTCTATATGTGAATTGGGAGAAGAGAAAAAAGTAATGAATGAAACCTGTGTATTCATTTCTTGGAAACATGCATCTGTTAGTACCCTAGACAGATAATTATATGGTTTAACATCACAAACTCCCCCTATTGGGAGGCTAGGACAGTACCCCTTACAGAGGACATTGTAGTGTGGAACTTAATGAACCATGCCCCTGGTTCAGCTTCACTGGTGCAGGGTTCAAACCCCCATACCCTTGACTTTCACCACAAATAACAATGCCCTCACCCGCTTGGCCAGCAAGCTTCCCTAGACAAAATATACTGAAAGTCTATGCATACATTGACTTGTAAGGGTGAAGAAGCCTTTGGTATATAGATAGGAAGCAAAATGCAAAGTGAGGGAGGCCAAGGGATGAGCAGATGTAGGGTAGATGTTTAAAAGATAATTTTAGAAATATTAAAAAGATGTTTTGGAAGGAAATTAAAAGAATATAGAGGGTGAGGAGGGTAGAGAGGAAAAGGCAAAGGGTGCTAATGGACACATGCTAACAGAAATGAAGTCAGTAAGGGGAAGGTGGGCAGAATATTATGATGAGTTGTTGAATGTAGAGAGGGATAGGAATGCTTTGTGGCAATGGGAGATAACGAGAAAATTATTATGATGGTAGAAGAAAATTATAAGGTTTTCGAATCAGTCAGTCTGTTGTCCCAGATAAATGGGTGAGGAAATGACGTGACCCAAAGGGATCTTTTTCTTGTCTGCTCTGTATATTTTTCAAATGGATTGCTGGGGGATGTCATCATGCAGTGAAGCAGTGGGATAAACCAGCTCTTGCTATCAGGCCAAGCTGTAGAAGTGCTATATCTTGGTACATTGCCTCAGACCCAAACAGTGTGACAGAGGACTAGGATGACTATTCATTCACAAGATGCTAAAATGGAAGAGACAATGAATGGGTTTTTGGATGGGTGTGGGATAGGTGTAGAATGGCTGCATGCTTTGACTTGCCCCCCCCCCCTTGTAAAGGGGGAAATTGTTTGTGTGTATGTTTTAGGAAAAGCATGCAGTTTTGCATAGTATTGTGTTACATTACAACTGTGTAATTTGATTTTAAGTGTGTGTACAATATTTTGGTCTTAATTGTTATAAATGCAGTTATTTTAAACAAAAACTTCACATTAATTATTCTTTACTTTTCCTTCAAGTTGATGGAGGGGGAAGTTCATTGTTGGCCCACCCATCAGCGGCACTGGAACGTCTTGCTGTTGGTATTGAAAGAGGAGGTGGCCCCTCAGGGGACCCAAGTGGACGTGCAAGACAAGTCATTATTCGACCTATTATGGCTTTCATCTTTCAGCACCATGATTTAGATACTCTGGCATTTGCAATGAGACATGCCACTCGGAAAGCAGCAGCTCGTGTCTATGCAATGCAGGTATGCATTCTTATACTTGGTTCTCTTCTTAAACACTGTGTTCACTCTCATCAACTCCCTTTCTAAATGTATCTCCAACATCATCTCTCCACCTGACACCCCAAAATCCTGTGATGCATATTGGAAATTGTGGTATGTTGTGGTTTACAAAAAATTACAATAGATTTGTAAGGAAGATTGAGAGTGGATACAAGGTCAAGAAATAAGAGAAGGAAGGCAGGCAGAGAGATGCTGAATGTGAGTTGAGTGAAAAGGTCAATTTATTTGTCCCCCCAGTTCTTTATCACAGGAGACCTGAAGAAGGGGAAAGAGGATAAATACAAGGTAAAATTGAAAGAAATATGAAGTTTAGTAAGAGAAAATGGGGGATAGGGGCTGGAAGTGGAAAAAGAATGGATATGCTTCAAGAAGGAAGCATTCTGGAAAATGGCGTATGTCACAAGGTAATTGGATGGGACAAAAGGAAGGATAGTGAATGGTGGAATGAAGAGATGAGTGTGGTAAGGACTGTAAAGAGGCTCTCATGCAAAGAATGACATTATTCTGAATAGTATTACTAACACTAACATTACTATCTCTTTCAGGCTTTCAATTGGTTGCTGCGAAGTGTAACACAGCCAACCTGCCTGCATGACCTCTTGTGGTGTTTTGTTGCTGCTCTCACTCCAGTATCACCTGCTTCATTCCATGTAGATGACAATGCAGTAGATCAACCTCAACAAAAAGACAAAAATTTTGATATGGTAGGATTATAACTATAGATTTTATTTTTTTTTATTATTTTTTTTTTTTTCTCGTTCTCAGTTTTTATGTTGAATATGCTATTGATATGGGTTTACTTATAATGTGTATATTGGGTCAATTTTTTGTGGTTATGTTCTCAGGAATTCACCAATTGGAGAATTTTGTTTTCTTTGACTAACAGAAATGATAAACACCATGTAAACAGCTTGTGTGAAAATAGTACATGCCTGATTTTGAAAGTATCCTTCATTAATTAATTCTTAATTGTAGGAGGGTGATATGGTTGTGTTGGAGCATCCTTTGAGTGATGTAACACTCGCAGGAGATGCTGTTCACCCACTTCCACAAACATTCCACAGTTTACTACAGACTGTGGCAGACTTGATGATGCTGTTACCCCCTGGGTCTCCACTACAAATGATGGCTGTTAGGTCAGTAAGCAAGTGTAATATAGTTTCAATTTGTAAGAAATATGTTAAGATGTTTAAATACTAAAGGGATGTTATTATCTGCCCCATGAATTATTTCAAGTGAATGAGGGGATGGGGGTGTGTGGTGTTAGGGGGGGCACCATTTGATGAAATAGTGGGGTTAAACCAGATCTGACTGTTAAATCCTGCTGTGGAAGTGCTGGTTCTTGCATTGCCCAAACAATATGGGGTAGAATAGGGATGACCAATTTTCCATGAGGTGCCAAGATGGTCAGAGTGTGGAGTCAGGGTGTGGAGTGTATTCAGAGATGGAATGGGTGGGAATGATTTTATGCCTTTTTCTTTTTGGCTACCCCCCTTGGAAGGGGGAAAAAGCCTTGGTATATGTATGTATGTATGCTAAGATGGTAAGGGCAGCAAACAGGTATTGGATGGGTGTGGGATGGATGTATTTACTCTGATTTAACTACCCATATTGTTAGGCAGAAAAGGCCTTTCAGTATGTATGTGTGTGTGTATTGTATATCATAAATACCAAGAATCAGTATAATTTGTAGAACAGCCTGAGGACTGAAACATTGCTATCAAAGAATTGAAATTAATACTGATGGATGTCCATTACCTCTGACTTTAGGTATCTGTTGATTACTAATCTTTAACAATTGGAGAGAAATAATTACACAAATGCACTGTTGCATTTGTTATTCCCATCGATTAGTTGATTCATAGGTTTTCTTCACTTACAGATGTTGGGGTCTTCGGTTTAATCCAGCCGACCACGACTTCCTGCATCAGAGTCATGTTTTTTCTAATATATCCAAGATTCTCTCAAGATCTGAAGAGGTTCTTGGGGGAGGGGAAGAAGGAGCTGCATCGATGTATGAAAGTCATGGACCTGTATGTATTCAGTTTCTTTTACTTGTTTTACTTGTCTCTTAGTGTGTTGAGTAGTAGGTCAGTTTCAGTTGTGCTTCACACATCATAGACCTGCTTTCAAATCCTACAGTTACTGATGACTTCTACACACCTTGAAAATCCAAGTATATAGGGCAAAGGTGACAAACTCAGCCAGAGCTATTCATTTCCTGGTGTGAGTTCTGGTGTGGATGTGACATTTATATATATATATATATTTGTTTTATCTGTTTTTACTACTGCTTTATCTGTTTAATGACATACTTCATATGCTTTATTCTGGACAACTTTGGACAGTTTTAACCAGCTTGATGGGGGTCTCACCTATACGTCATAAAGAGCTGCAGTATTTCTTATGCTACCCCATGTTTACTTAATACCTCTTACAGTTAACCACTTCAGTACGGGACTTAAATCTCGCGGGCAGCAGCCAATGCCAGCCGTATGACGTAACAAAATAATATTCGCATCATAAAATATAGTCGCCACTTATATCGATCGTTCTCTCTTTCACCCGCGAATTTTGAAAACCACAGAGAATGGGATTCAGGGCGCATTTGGGAGAATGTAAAAACACAGGGGCGACTACAATAAATATAATCAAGATGCCAATATGGTAGCGTCGCGAATCCACTTGCTCCTCATGACGCCTACGTGTGCGGCACCGTATGGAAGGGGTTAAGGTGCTGTCATGTACACAAGTTTTTATGATTATTTCACTCGTCTGTTGTTTTATTCATGAAATTTATTTTTTTCTAACTTTCTTTATTCCACCATTTATCCTGTTTATCTTGGTAATCATCATTTGTGATCCCTGATTATGGAATGTAGTTGTTTTTATCTGAATTCTTCATAATTGGTCCACTTGAGTCTCATGATAAAGTTTCCTTTTTCTATCTATAAATGGTGTTAGCCCAAGAATCTGTAGCTTCCCTTCTCAAAACGACCATTACACTACTGGAACCCAGTGGTGGGTAGTTTTCTGAACCCTCAATTTTGCTCATTTTTTCCTTTATATGGGGTCCAGACTTTTCAAGACTTAGTCTGAGGAATTAGGTTAAGAATTACTTAATAATTTCTTTGTACAGGTAGGTGAAGGATAATTGGTCCTCCATTTGTATGGCTTTTCAACTATGATGTTTATGTGATTGTAGGATTTCAGTTTTTCTTTAAAGTAAACTTCAGGTCATTTTTCTGTCCCTCTTTTCTGCTCATCATCCCTACCATCCCAGTTCCCACAAAGTGGGAAGTGAAAAAACCCTATAGGGCAAATACAATCAGTTGCAGCAAGCTGCTGGGTTTTTTAGGCCAATGTTGGGGTTGCCTCCCCACCTGGCCAGGGCTGCCAGGAACCAATGCAAGAAGCAAGTAGCGGGGCCCAGGAATTGAACTCATGATCATCTGCTCATGAGTTTGACACAGTATCCACTGGGCTACCACATAACTGCTACCCTCCTAAAATCTCCTCTCTATCACCTAAATGACTCCATCCCTTTGGCACAGTATATTTCCCAAGGATAGAAAAACTCGTTATCAGCAAATTAAATAAGCTTCCCACATTCATGTGTTCCACAGTAGTGGGTCTCACACATTCACAGGCTTCATTGGGTCGCACACATTTGCCCTTCAGTGGAGCAAATACAGGTGGAAAGTAATTATTTATGGTGTTAGTTTGTTGCCATGTGGAGCAGCAATTTGAATCTTGTATGGGTTTATTCAGTCATTCTATTGACTCTGGTCTTTGTTGAAGATGATTTGCAACCTTCAGGAAATAGGCAACAGGCTCCAGGTGGGACCATAGGTCACATAGTGAAGAACTAATGGGATGTTGTCTAGAGATTGTTAGTGTAGGGCATTGTATTATGAGGTGGCCTGTGTCTTCTGTGTGGTGGTTGGATCTGGGTGGAAGTGAGGAAGTTGATAGGCATTCAGACAATATCCTTCAGGTGATAACCTTCTCTTTTGTGGTATGTTAAGTTTCTTCAACATGACAGAACACCACAGGATCAGTGCTTGTAAACACCCATCCTTGTTTCCTGGTTTTTCTTCACTGCCTTAGCTTTCATTGGGGCACAGTTAACTAGGTTTTCACTTGTGTCACTGTTGTTTGGAAAAAATTACACCTATAACTGTTTTTACAGCTGGTAGTGGTGACTAAGAAGTTGTTCAGAGTTCCATAACACATTGGTACAGAGGTATTGAGGAAAATATGGAGTATGGGGAAGAAGAAAGGTGAAGTGTATAGGATGTTGTAGAAAGTTCATCAGGCCAACATATTTAGGCACTGCAAGCAGTAGATAAACAAATAGTAGTTATCAAAGGATGAAATATATATATGCAGAAAAACCACTATGAAAATAACAAAAACAAGACCTAGGGCTTTCGTCTATTCAGACATTTCCAAGGTACAAGTACAGAAAAAAGAGACAAGTATATATACTCAGAGGGTAGGGTAGATCTCTCCCCGTGACCTATGGACTCAGAATCCGGAGAGTTTGGTGTACAATTTTCTTAATGTCTGAAAGTGCTCGGTCTCGTTTCTGTTATTTTCCTAGTGGTTTTTCGGCATACTAGAATCATGCATTCAAGTGATTTTTTCTGCATATATATATATATATATATATATATATATATATATATATATATATATATATATATATATATATATATATATATATATATATATATATATATATATGATGTTAAGACTACTGTGACAAGAAAGCAAGGATGAATAACAGGACAGATTAGGGAGTATTGAAGTGAGCAGATCTGAAGGATCTATGAAACATAAATATACTGTGAAAAAGGTATATGTGCCAAGTAGATAGGATGAATTTAATAATGACTAAATTATTTGAATGAAAGAAAGATTTTAGAAAAATACTTTAAGGAGAACATGTCATTTGCTGCAATGAAACTGTCACGAATGGTGGATATGGTATTATATGAATGTACATTTATGAGTCTTAATGCTTCTGATTGATTCAAATTGTATGTATGTCATAGAAATATGTGTTTAGATGTCTCCATCACACCAGCATTTTATCTAAAGAAAGCAGGTCTATGAAGGGTAGATATGTATATATTGAATATGATGAACAATTTAATACTTATCTATGTATAAATAAACATGTAAATATAACCACATGCACAAACATATGTACCTTTGTGCACAGAAATTATGAAACCTGAATTCAGTTGCAAGAACATGAAGGAAGTTCAAATATGTTTAAGGTTCTTTTAAGTAATTCTCTATCTCCCCCCCAATTTTCCCTTGCTGTCTGTGAAATACAAAAATTCTTTGAAATTTAAGAAACAACCTGAAGCCTAAGTATTTGTATTGTCCCCCAGTCGTGGGTGCATCGCTGTGCACAGCCAGCTGATATAATGGTAAATAGTGCCCCATCATTCACACTTATAGAATACTGCCTTAGATATAATTCAGAATGAATGTTTTGGAATAAATAATAATGTGTTTTTAAATAGATTGTTCTGATTAAAGTCCCTCCCCAGTTTCCAAATATTTTTCGTAAGTTAGTCTTGACTGAGAAATTTTGAAACCAAGTTTCAAGAAATACACTGCATTTTTTATATTATTTCTTTTCCTATTATCTTTTTTTGTAAATAGTTTTGCCAAATGTGCCATGTGATACATTTTTCAAATTTCAAGTATCTTGAGTATTTCACACAAAATTAATCATATTTGACTAGAAACTCTCAACACTGGTATTTTTACACCATTTGGTATGCTGAATGATATGAATTGTCACACTTATGCACTTTAGATAATAAGTCTGCATCATCACTGCTGTTATTCTATCTGTATATATCTTCATCCTAATATAGAATAAGATTTTCTATTGCTTTACATATTTTACTAGTTTTGCTATTTTTTCTTATGCTTTACTTATAGCTGAGTAATTGCATTTTTTTCCTATTTGTATATTATTTCCCCCAAAGCAATTTACCAAGAAATATTAGAGAAAAAATGTTCACTCCAGTCATTCACATCTCACACATTCCTTTCAGTCCAGCTTTAACGAAGAAAAAATTACACTACATTACATCCCCAGCAATATTACCAGTTTCATTGTCATTGTATTCTTCATGGAACAGATTGTCACCTTAACATATACATGCTTCAACCCTGCTTTGTATTATGATTCTACCTTAGGGTATCCAAGAAGATAATGCCTCTGTTGTCCCTATATTCAAGCTTGCTTCCTTTTCCTGTATAAATCATATGCATAATTTTATGCTAGTCCTTGAACCCACCCACACCTCTAGTAACATATATATTCTACCTAGACAGATAGGATGACAGAATATACATTTATGTTGGGTCCTGTCTCCTATTCTCATGTTTTCTAACTATCAAATTCATGTACAGTACCAACTAAGTCTATTTCTTTGATTTCCAATTACCATATTTAGATTTGAACTCGTGTATTGTTTGAGCATGGGCGATATCACCTTCTAAGCTATTTATACATCTATATGGAAAACTGTATTTCTTCACCTCCTTTTGACATGTGGTCTTTCATAGTTTACTTCCATGACCTCTTAAAGCTTTCCCATCTTTAACCAGGAGATCTCTTCTTTCAATGCAATTTATCCCCTTTAGTGACCTGAACACTGTAATAATGTCACCTCTTTCTCTTCGATCTTTCAAAGTTGGCAGACCCAGTACCTTTAGTCTTTCCTCATATGGTTTATCTGCCAGGCTGGGGACCAGTTTGATTGCTGCCCTTTTATTCTCTCAGTCTTGATTACATCCTTCAATCTGTGTGATTCGTCATGGTCTTGGATCACATGTTTGACTCCTGGATGATGGGTCATCCCTGCATCTCACCGTTCACCCTGCATCAGAACCAATGCAGCAAGACGCAGCACATCCACAGCAAGGCTGCTTCATTTAATTAATCAGTGACCCATCCCCTCTCTGTCCCCTCATGCAGAATCGTTGAAGATGGAGAGAAATCCCATTGGGCTGCATCAAGATATCATTCATACATAACCGCTCCCTAACCCCCCCTATCCCCCACCCACTCACTTCCATTTATTACAGTATCATCCATATCTATTCTCCACTCACCCTTATCTTCTGTCATCTCACTTCCTCAACAGACATCCCCCTCTTGCTCAATGACCCTTTCATCCCATCCATCCATCTCTTCCTCGGTCACTCCCTCATGTTCACTCTATCCACCTCTGCCTTCCACACTTCTTTTGCTAATCTTTCTTCACTCATTCTTTCCATATGTCGAAACTATTCCAATATGCTTTCATCAACACCTATCTCCCATCTCCTTTTCCACCCCCATATATCTCCGCCTTACCTCCTCATTTCTCACTCTATCTTCTCAGATGTTTCATCTCAAACATTTAAATTCTTCCTCTCTTATGTTCCATGTCCCTGCCCCATACAGTGCTGTCTGCACAACCACCCCTTCATACAATCTCCTTAGCATCCATTCCAAAATGTCTATTTCTCATTACACTTTTTAATCCCCCCAAGGCATTTACTTGTTTCTCTCAATCTACATTCTACCTCCACCTCCACTCCCTTTCCTGCTACATTTGCACCCAAGTATCTAAAATTATCCACTTCCTCCAGCCTCTGTCCCTTAATACTCACTTCCAAATTACTGCCATCCTCTCCCCTTATACATCTCATCACCTTTTACTCACATTTACCTTCAACTTTCTCCTCTTGCACACCTTCCCAAACTGTCACTAACTTCCTTAAACTTCCCTCTGATCCTGCCACAAGTGTAGTGTCATCAGAAAACAACAACTGGCTTACCTCCCACTTTTCTCCATTTTCTTAACCATCTCCAATCCCCTCCCCATTACCCTTGTATTTGCCTCCTGCACCACCTCATCCATGTACACATTGAACAGCCATTGTGACATGACACATCCCTGGCACAGTCTTACCTTTACCTCAAACCACTCACTCTCTCCATTTCTGATTCAGGCTCTATTACTCTCATAAAAACTCTTGACTGCCTCCAATCCCATATATCTGCAAAATCTCTTACAGTACCTTCCTGTCTACCCTGTCATAAGCCTTTTCCAAATCCATAAAGGTCCTAAAAACATCCTTACCCTTTGCTAAAGCTTTCTCATATATGTCTTGCCACAAAAATCTAATCCACACAGCCCCTTCCCTTCCTAAACCCATTCTGTTCCCCTCCTAATCTTCTCAATCAAAACCCACCCATAAGCCTTCCTAACTACACTCAACAATGGATACCTGTCACATAAATTCAAACCGTTAACTTCATCACTTCCATTTGGAGGTGAAGCTCCAAGAGGCTAACACATGGTGGATTGGTCCAAGATCTCTCTCTATCAACTTTATCTCTATTTCCACCACCTGTAAACACAGGAGAGTTGATAACTATTGACTGCTTTACTCTCCAACTACTTTTAGCCTGTGACACAGAAACAGTCCCACATGAATGAACTGCAGACATCACTCCAAGGTTTCTTCCCATAGAGATCTTTGGGAAGGCTTGGGGTCCATTGCCAATTGAAGTGGGGCTGCAGTGAAACTCAAGGGAATTATTGAATTAATATTCCTAAGGAAGCTTGCTGGCTGAGCGGATTAGGGCATGGTTCCTTGCGGCAAAGGTCGAGGGGATGGCAGTTCGAATCCTACCACCGGTGAAGTTGAACCAAGGGCATGGTTCATTAAATTCCACACTGCAAAGTCCTCTGAAAGGGGGGGACACTGTCCTAGCCTTCTGATGGGAGGAGTTTGTGATGTTAAACCATATCAGTATTCCTAAGGCCCTTTAGTAAACCCTTGTAAGGGAGATGGCAGAGTCAGGGGACTGCACCCACTTCATACACAGTTGAAACTCACAATGCCACCTCCTATCTCCATTTCATGAAGGAAGGGTCATCCCTATTCCTTGTCACTGCTTGCATAAAGAGTAATATAGCAAGAGCTCTTTGCCCAGCAGAGCCTGAGGGCCAGAGATGAAGAAGGTATAATTGATAAATGTAAAAATGAACATAAACCCATCAAGATTTATGAGTTGCAAATTGAGACAAAAAATAATCACCAAGCCAAAATTAGATGGGTTAATGTATGATGAAGTGTATTCTCTCAAATGTAATCCATAAAGTGTAGCTATGAACTCGGTAGATTTTTTCTTTATTGCTGTGTGCTTTTCATAATGCACTGAATAGCTTTTCTTCATCAAAGTTGCTGAAAGTACACCTTTTAGAATAGAGGTAACTATAGTGTTTATGACACTGCTATCCTATGCTTTGGCACTGCATTTATATGCTTTGGCATTACCTACCTGTATATCCTTACACATTTTTTCTTTTGCTGACCTGTTATGATTTAATAATTTTGTGCATATTGTCCACTATAACCTATGTCTTTTTGCGTTGCATAAATTTGTGTAGAATACCCTCCTGAGGAGGAAGATACACAGATACCCAGTCCAGTATCTCACTGAATACAATATACAACAGTATCATCAGATTATTATACCTACACATGGAATACATAGAATTTTATAAACATAAGGTATTAAGGTGAATTGCTCATAAGTGTTAATTTACAGGTAACAAGTATTGTAGAAGTATTGAGAGACTTGACTGCAGAATGTGATGTAAAGGCTTCCAGTCGACAAGCAATGGTGTCTTCCTTAACGGATGCATCAACAGAGACCTTTTGGGAATCTGGTGATGAGGACAGGAACAAAACAAAGGCTATTAATGTAAATTGCTCACATCAGCTTCGTCCACAGGCTGTTTATATTCACATAGACAATTGCAGGGATTTAGGGGTGAGTTTCCCCATTTTTATATCATAAGATCTATTAAGTTAGATGTGATAAGATTGGTATATGGTTTTATCAAAGGAAGAAGACTAAGTTTACTCTTTAAGGTAGGGTGTGGTAAAACTTTAATGCTAGATTTAGATGTAAGTTCAAGGATATTAGATGAATTTAATGTGTCCTAGAATTAGTGTTGAGATGTAGTTTTCTCATAAACAATAATATTTTTCTTGTATTTTTAGAACAAGGTATCAAGTGTTTTATTCAAGAGTGGATCCAGTAGTGAAGAACTGCAACGCATTAGACAGGTTGATGTTGAAAGCAGATTTACAGGCTGGGTCCATGCAAACTTGGATGTGGAGAGTGAGCAGTGTGAGTTGACATTTAACATTTCATATTGATTATTCAGCTTTATAAGGGGTATATGTATATTGTAGTTATGTTTAGAAAAGTAGCATGGACAGCATAATTAATGTAGTCATACTTTTTTTTTTAAGTGATTGATCATCTGATACACTTATATACTCTTCAATAACCATGCTTCAGAGATCAAAGCTTAATTGAAGTGAGGTAGTGCTACATTGTGTAACATTGATGTACATATACAAAGATCCTAAACCCCCTCGTAAAGGGAGAAAATTAGTTACAGCATATATTTTTTGCCCTGACTGTACTCTCTATCTGTATACCATTTGGCTTTTCCCCCATATAACAGTGGCGGCCAGTCAAGGTATGCATTCACCCCCACCTGTCTCACTCACATCTGTCTTCCTCTTATCTTAGTTCTTGATGGGTGAAAAGTCATCTCTGTCCTCTGCCCACTGCATGGGTCAGAAGCATTGCAGCAAGAGACAGCATGCTCACTCTTTACATGAGAAAAATAGTAGAAGAGGGTATCTCTAGTCTTCTTGTTCCATGCCATTTATGACACACATGGGATCACAGTGGCAGTATTCTTGTCCCATACTCCAGTGATACAGCACTGAACCATTTATATACAGTTTATAAGAAATAGAGTATAGAACTGTGAATGTGAATGAAGACAGTCTCATAATACCTGCATTGCAGGTGAAACTATATCAACCATTGTGGTTGAATTACGAGGCCCAGACCAAAGCGTGAGAGTACGACAGGTGCGTATATTAGGGGAAGACAGAGCTGAAAATAATTCCAGGCTTCTGCGTCAACATTCTCCTATTACCATTCAGCATCGAGCCTGTGAACAAGAAACCCTCAAAGTTTTCAGGCTTATAACAGGACAGGTAAAGTATCGGAAATTACTGTTATCAGCATGTACGTTACTTCTTTGTATAAAAAATATTGATAAAGCATTAACATATATATGTATAAATTTTAAAGTTGTTTTGTTTTAAATCCTGTATAATCTATCAGTCTCAGATGTACCAGTTCAGATTGATAAAAGATATTTCTGAATTTAACTGGTTATCACAATTCTTAAGACTATTTATTGAATTTCTGTATTGAAGGTGTTTGGGCGACTGATATGTAGTATGGATGCTTCTGATGGTAGTGAGGGAGAAAGAGCAGCTAGATTACTTGAGTCTAGTGAAGACCAGGACAGGAATAATGATTTGAGGGAGCACATGGTTGGCATCTTGTTTTCACGATCAAAACTCACACACCTTCAGAAGCAGGTAAGCTGATTTCATCTCTTATAATTCCTTAATATGTACAGTACTGGGAGTTTATATGCAGCCATTTTTCTAGTAATTTTCGGTGTTTCTTTACTAAGTAGCAGTGGATTCTGGTGATGAAATGGAGGGATTGTGAACATATGCATCAATGTCTGCATGTGCAACATAACCCCCACTGTGTTCAGTATAGTTATGTATTACTATAGCTCTCTAGAATGTATAGGGAATGCTGTGCAACTCGACACTGTCATATCTGTGTCATATGCTGGTTACCACTTAGGGAAAGGAAACATGATATTCCCAAGCACTTTTGCATAATTCCCAGCTACAGGGCGGGGATACAGATAAACAAGTTGTTGAACAAAGTAAGCATGAATAGAAGAATAGTAATATGTAGTTAGGAAAGGTCACAAAACAAATAATAAGAAAAGGTAACAAAGCATAACAGGAATGATGATAAGGCAATTAATTAGGAAAGGTCCTTAGTGGACGTGAAAAGGCAAAGTCACAACACATAATTAATTCAAAATGTCACAAATCATTTATGATTTAGGAATGGTCACAATATATCATGATAATGATATTTCATGGGAATTTACAACCTGTTTACAAATATTACCAATGATCATACCACCTCTTTCTCTTTGATCTTTCAAAGTTGGCAGACCCAGTGCTTTTAGTCATTCCTCATATGGTTTACCTGCCAGTTTGGTTGCTGCCCTTTGTGTATCTATCCCAATGAGCAAACTAATACATGAATGCCTTTTGGCACAGGTATGTTCTCATATAGTGCAAGCCATACGCAAGGAGGCTGTTAGAGCACGTGAGGAATGGGAAGGTGGTCTCAACTGCGGCGGACTTGGTACTCCAGGCACTCCTGAAGAAGGGCAACAGAACCCACCAGACACTTACTGCTTTGAAATGCTTTCCATGGTCCTTGCCTTGAGTGGTTCTCACGTGGGACGTGCTCACATAGCACAACAAGAGCATTTGTTGCGTGACTTACTTTCACTCCTGCACACTGGATCTGCCAGAGTTCAGCGGCAGGTTAGGATCGTTTCTTTCTGTTATATTTTTTCTTAATACTGATCATTTCAATAGAGAAATAAACTAGAAAAAGATAATAAGAATTTGTAAATTTGCTATAATATTTTGTAGTTTATTGAAAGCAATCACTTGAAATTGGAATTCTGTTTGTACATAGTTTTGAAATTGAGTTCTCAGTAAGTATACATTATAATCAGGGTGATGATAATGATGAGATATGTATGTAAATTAGATTGATGGGATTTCTAATGATGAAGGACCAGTGATGGGTACCTGTTTGGGGTGGTCCTGCAAGATAGACAGTGGATCTGCCTATTGTTAAAATTTGTCAACCCTCTCATCTCCATCAGGAGGAGAGGGGGTTGAAGCTAGTGGAAATAAAATTTCAAGTGTACAATTATACCAGAATACCTCTGTTTTCAGATGTTACTAAATATTTTCTTTCAATATTTTCCTTTCAGATTGTGGCTCTCTTTCGGCGTATCCTTCCAGATGTACCACCACAGTCACTTGCTCACACACTTGGAGTGTCTTCACTACCAGCACATGATTATTCTATAATTCATGCACCATCTAGGGATGAAGACTTCTTTGATATGCACAAGTATGATATTATTATTATTATTAATTATTATTATTATTATTATTTTATATATATATATATATATATATATATATATATATATATATATATATATATATATATATATATATATATATATATATATATATATACTAATCCCTTTGACTGGTGATCAATCAGTCAGCTATTTTGAGTCTACTGCTTAACAAAAGCTTCTCCAAAACTATTCCATGAGTCACACAACTGCACCAACCTCAGTCATACTACATTCTTATCTGGCTAGCATCAGTCTTTAATTTTGTTCAAAGTCCTCAAAGACTGTAGAGACTATGCAGTGATATAGAATTATGTCCATGGATTTAAAATTCTTGTGTGTGTTCCAGGCTCGGCATTCTTGACGTGTTCCTTGCCATCATATCCAAAGCTTTGGCCGTCCAGATCAAGGTCAAGGGTGGTGAGAACAGTAAAGGTGTGGGAATGTCTGGCAAAGCTGGGGTGACCTCCGTCAATCTGGCCAGTGCCTTGCCCCGTCCCTCCTCTGACTCCCCCAGGTGGTGGCTCAGGGGCTCCTCAACTCATAAACTTGCTGAAATGATTATCAGCTTCATCAGAGATATGACTTTGGTAACTAATCATAACTACCTTTATTAATTTTTCTTATGATTTTGCATTAGTTGTATATGCTGTATCACATACTATTTATCTCCTCTCCTGAGGATCACATAAAAGGGCCACTTTTTCCAAGTACATGTAATCTAAACCTTAACTGTATTAAATATTTTATCCATGATGTCCTTTGTTCATGGTAGGATATCTGATAGACCTCAGTCAAATTTTAATTTACTTGTTGTCAACCCAGACTTTCTTTTGAGTGATATTTGTAGTCTCTTATGTGCAATTTTCTTCACATAGAAGTGACATCTCATGTACTTTTCTCATAACACTTGATGTAAGTCACCATTTTGAATGGCTGTTGTAAATGTAATATTTTCTTTTGAAGGGAAAATTGTCAGAAGCATGGGCTAGTGTCGGTAAAGGAGCCATTGCCGAGAATATTGTCAACCTAACACGACTCAAGGAGACAGATCGAGACTGTGCAGCGTCTTGCCTAGCAACACCAACACTGTGGCTGTCATTGGCATCTCTGTGTGTCCTGCATCAGGATCATGTAGATGCCTTGTCTTCCCAACATTGGAGGTCTGCCACAGATTCACATAATCCACAACCTCGGGTGAGAAATAAGTATTATTTTAACTATATCACCACCTTTTCACATAATGAGAGTCAACACCTGATAACTGCTCCCCTCCTTGCCTTCCTCCTCCTCCTCCTCCTCCTCTTCCTCTTCCTCCTCCTTTGCCTCCACTTCCTACCAGCCAATGAAAGAAACAAACCCACACTAATATAACACATACAAGTCCAGCATGTCTTCCAAGGGAAATTTATGACAGGACCCACTGTCACTTGTTATTGTGGGACTGCAGGTTTCCAGTCAGTGATGTTTTTAATCATTTGTATCATTGCAGTAATAATCTATCAACCTATAAATCAAGGGCTTCTTCCCCATTATAAGGGAGTTAGCCAAGTGATGGTACATAGATATCAAATGTTATGATGATCATTTTAGTGATAATACATATGTAGACCAATGACTTTTTCCCCTTACAAGGGAGGTAGCCAAAAACATAGGCTTAAAATCCACTCCTACCCACTCCATCCCCACATACTCCACTCCCATTCATCCCTCTTATCTTGACTCCTCCTGGATGACAGGTCAGGGCAGCGGGTGGGATACAGGGATTACCCATCATCCATGAGGAGCTGATATGAAAGGGAAGAGTGGTGGTGGATGGGAGTGGAATGGGTGGGAGTGGGTACTTGCCTTTTGACTTGGCTACCTCCCATATAAGGGAGGAAAAGCCCTTGGTATATAGATATTATATTGTTAAATCTTAGTTGGCAATTTTAGTTTAAATATGACCATTTTTTTCAGCCAACTTGTGAAAATCATGATGATAGTGAAACACTTGCCATGATCCTATGTAATAATTGTGGTAACCTGTGTGGTGAATGTGACCGGATCCTCCACTTGCATCGACGCACTAGACATCACCATCGCACTGTCTTCAGAGAAGAACAAGAAGCCATAAAGGCAAGTTTTGGTTGAGTTCTACTTCTACATAACTGGATCCTATTTTCTTTGATTCCCAGTGGCCTTGTTTACAATATTAATTATTAAATGATTATCATGTGGAAGATGTAAGGATGTGTATTTGAGAACTGGCACTGCCCAGGACTCAAACCCAGGACTTCTTAGTTTTTGGGTAGCCATGCTTACTGAATACACCAGTAACGTCAAGTAACAATCCCCACTAATGACTAAGGTGACCAGTCCTGGTGTATTAATCAGTATGGATCTTATACATCCTCTTCACTGCACCATGTACAATGTAAAAGGGTGTCACTGAAAACTGGTAGGTTTGTCCCAAGACCTTGACTTGAAGATTTATGAGTCCAGCCACTGGCTATCATCAACTCTCTGGGTGGTGCAAAGTCCCTATAATGGAGACCCTGAGGTTACAAATTGATGAAATGTAGACTTTGGAAAATAATACGAAGACTTGGTTGTTTTACAGGTTGACCTGCATGAAGGGTGTGGGCGCACCAAACTTTTCTGGTTGCTGGCATTAGCTGACTCGACTACACTTAAGGCAATGCTGGAGCTGCGTGGGGAGGGTGAACGTACAAGAGGGTCACATGGGGCATCCACGTGTCGCTTCTGTGGTGCACCTGCCATCACCTCCCTCCTTTCACCCACCCCTGTTTGCCAAGATAATGACTGTCAGGTGAAGTATATTGTAATACATTATTATGCAGTTTGGGAGCACTAAAGCTTTTTGTCTATTAAGTTTGTTGTTCTGTCTGTTAAGTAGTTTTCTAGGGATCTTTGTTAAGTGCTGTCAGTAAGATTGATGTGAGGCTGATAACTGAAAAGATGAGGAGGGGAACAGAGGAACTAATTGAGCAGTAGTTGGGTTTAGGAGAGGAAAAGTGTGCACAGATACATTTTTTTGTAGTAAGATTGATATGTGAGAATTGTTTGACAATGGAATGTTATTAGGACCTCATGGATATGGAGGAGGCAGTGACATTGTTGACACAGAGGTATTATGGAATGTATTGTAGATCTACAGGATAGAGGGAAGTCTATTTAATGCAGTCATAAGTTTTTCTGCATGAGGGGACGGAGAGGAGGGGTCACCGTTTTAATGAAGCGGCCTTGCTGGGGATGCACTGTCTTCCAACACTACCCCAGGGCAATGGGCGAGATGCAGGGATGACCCATCATCCAGGAGGAGCCAAGATAAGAGGGAAGGATGGGAGTGGAGTATGTTGGGGATGTAATGGGTGGAGTGGTATTTATGTCTTTGTTTTTTTGACTACCTCCCTTGTAAGAGGGAATAAGCCTTTGGTATATGTATGTATGTATAAATTTTTATGCGAGTAATAGACCTTGTGTGAGGGTAGTGAATAGACCAAGTGCAGTTTTAAGTGAAGGTGGTGTTGAATTAAGGTTGTGTAATGTCACCATGGTTAATCAACATGTATGTGGATGAAATAGAGAAGGAGGTGAACACAACAGCCCTGGGAAGGGATTTGGAGTTGGTGAGTGAGAGTGGAGGGAAATGGGAGGTGAGCCAGTTGTTGTTTGCAGATGATATTACACTTGTGGCTGAGTCTGAGGATAAACTGTAGCAATTAGTGGCAGAGTTTGAAAGGATATTTGAGTGAAATAGTGAATACCTGATATACTATATATCATTCACATTATATAGTTTTAAACCACCTCATTTACACTTCTTTAGAACATCAGAGTATCTCGCATATTTCTCAAGGCTTCAACCACATTTTTCTTGCTTCTCTATTCTAGTTTAGTGTATGAATGCTAATTTTGTTGTATTTTAATTTCTTAAGCTGATAGATTAGGAGTATTCATTTATAATGTATTTGGTGCAGTTTTGTTTGTAAAGGAACAGATGAATAAAACTTAAGATTCATGTCACAGGTGTATGGTCGTGAGGCATGTACCCGCAACCTGGACTGTGGTCACTTGTGTGGAGGCATTAGGGGGGAGTCAATATGCCTCCCATGCCTGCATGGTTGCTCCAATGACCCTCAGCTCAAACAGGATGCTGATGACATGTGCATGATTTGTTTCTCTGAAGCATTGTCATCTGCACCAGCCCTTCAAGTAAGTTTCCTGATGTTGATGAACACTGTCATTGTTAAGCCTTGGAAGAATTTACTTTCCATTTCTTGCAAGTTTTTGACTGCTTTTTTAGTTGTTTGGAGTGGAAATAAAGTCAGAATTGCATAATACAATTATCCTTATTTCAAGACTAAACAACAAATTAATATTTATATTATTTTTGGCAAGAAAAACTTAAAACCCACAAAATTAGTCTGGTTGTAATGATTTGGAACTAAATTTTTACTTTATTGCTTTCCTTTTGACCAAATCTCAGGAATATAAAAGCTATACTTTGGAGTCGCTCGGAGTATAATATTTTCACCATTCTTCTTCAGTCTCTTCAGTAGTGATCTCCCAACTCCAAAACCAGAATTAAACACCAATTTTCTCTCATATACAGATGACCTGACAATAATAACTCAGCACAGTAAATACAAAACAGCAGTAAAAAACACCCAAGCCTACTTCAACAAACTGGACCAGTGGCTTAAAAATAACAGAATGAAAGCTTAACCCTAGAAGTCGGCAATAGTGTTCCTCACACCAGACAACCATGGAAAAAAAATAATAAGATTAAATGGCTAAATCCTTCCATTGGAAAAGAACCCTAAAATTCTAGGCTTCACAGCTGATACTCATAAGACTTTCAGCTTACACATCAACATCAAAGCAAACTGATGTACCTCCATCGCAAGCACTGACTTTGAACAACAGAAACTCTAATGACTATCAACAAGCAATTCATAAGAACCACCATTGACTATGCTTCCACAGCATGATTTGCAATAATCAGCAAGACACTTCACCCCATACTATACAACACATTATGGAAGACTGCATTATACACAGTCATGCATATTAACAACACAATATGCACTCTTTAAAGGATTTGTGGGAAAGCCCCATTCCAGCCGTGGTGTACATCTGGGAGACAGGACTACTCGGCCAGACAGTCTAGGGAACAATAACAACCAATACACAGAGGATACAGAACACCTCATACTACAATGCCCTGCACTGTACTAACAATCCCGAATCTTCTGCAAAAGAGACCAGGGGCAACAGATTGATTGATTGCTTTCTTTCTTATCTTTTTCCCATCACCCATGCTACCCTGCTAATTGCTAATTTATGTTTTTCTTTAATTACAGCTTGAGTGTGGCCACGTATTTCATTCTCACTGTTGCCGGTCAGTATTAAAACGCCGTTGGCCAGGCCCTCGTATTACATTCACCTTTTCCTTATGTCCAATTTGTAAGGTTTGTAATCAAAGTATTTTTTTATATTACAACATTATCAAATATTATTGTCCAATTTTTAGGACTTGTATTACAGATAAAAGCACTGTATTTATGAATATTTTGACAGAGGTCTTCAGTTATATTTCTGATATTAATCTTACCATCAACACAACAGGTTCGAATGAGGCATTGGTTCCTTGATGACTTGATGGCACCAGTTAATGTTTTATATGAAGATGTTAGAAGGAAGGCACTTATGAGATTAGAATATGAAGGTTTGCACCGTGCCGAAGCAATTGTTACACCTGGGGCTAGGTATTATGAGGATTCAGTTGCATTTGCAATGGACAGATATGCATATTATGTTTGCTTCAAGTGCAATAAGGTAAGCATGTTTCTTTTAGTGATTGCATCAAATATAAGATACAATAGGTGACAATCAAGTGCAAATAAATTTGATGGTGCTCCCAAAGAAAATCTTGGATAGCTATTTACTGTAAATAACTAAGATGTCCATTAGCCTAGGTCTATCTTCCAGAAGACCCATGGCTCCCAGATAGCCAGAAACACCCACTGAATTAGACCACAGGTCACTCATAGAAGAGAAATTATATTATCTGGTTATGGTCAGAGTAGGACAATGTAGGATAAGGTGACAAATGTCTTCTGTGTGGTGATTGCATCAGGGACAACTTACTTATTTTATTCTTCTTTTTTTCAGTCATACTATGGAGGAGAAGCCCGTTGTGATGTTGAAGCTGGTCTAGGAGATGAATATGATCCTAGGGAGTTAGTGTGTGGAGCATGTTCAGATGTTTCCCGTGCCCAGATGTGCGCCAAACACGGAACAGACTTCCTTGAGTACAAGTGCCGCTACTGCTGCTCAGTGGCTGTTTTCTTCTGCTTTGGGACAACCCATTTTTGCAATGCGTGTCATGATGATTTTCAGAGAGTTACTAATATCCCAAGCAGTGAACTTCCACATTGCCCAGCAGGTAAGAGCTTTTAGTATTTTGTCAGCAATAATCAGCATTTTAACCTTGGGGACAATATCACACTAATGTACAGTAAACCCTCGATATAATGGACGATATGGGGACGGGTCTGTCGATATATCCGAAGATCAGTTATATCCAATGGAAATACTGGACTGATCCATTGTATCCTGAAGCTTGTCTGGTATTAGAAATTAGGAGGATTAGAAATTACAGTAAATCCTCGATATAATGGATGATATGGGGATAGGGGTCTGTCATTATATCCAAAGATCCGATATAACCAATGATCCCTCCCTATAACCGATTTTTATCCGTTATAGCGAGAGTTTCTCCAGCCAGATTTTTTTGTCCATTATATCTGATATCCGGCATATCGAGATCAGTTTTATCGAGGGTTTACTGTAGTTGCATAGGTGATAAAGGAGAGATTGAAGGAGGATAACAGAAAGTAGGGATACATACATATGTGATTGATAATCTGTTTATCTCTCTTTATACCAAGGGCTTTTTCCCCCTTACAAGGGAGGTAGCCAAGTCAAAAGGCAAGCACCCACTCCTACCCATTCCAGTCCCATCCACCACATTTTCCTCCCTCTCATCTTAGATGAAGAGAAGTGATTGACAATGATTCCGTTTAATGTTGTGAACTTCTGCCTATCAGGAGGCTAGGATGGGGCCCCTTACAGAGGGCCTTGTAGCATGGAATTTAATGAGCCATTCCCTTACGTATAAAAAATGGCCCTCTCTCTCTTATAAGGGGATGAACTAGCTAAGGCACACATCCACCATTCACCCATCCAGCACATGTTTATTGTCCCCCCTATCTTGACTGCTTGAACCCTGCCCACTGCTGAGGTCAGAAGCAATGCAACAAGGCACAGCACCTTCACATAGATTAAGCATAATGGAGGGATAGTAGAGGTTGAATATCATCATCAGCATTCTTTCTTGAGTAGATTTTATTCTTCATAAAAGAATGCTACATGGCTCTGGTCTGAGGGGATGTCATTAAAGTCACTAGAATATTGACTATAAAATTTAGGCAGTCACTACCCCATACAGAAGCAGATAAGAACATACATATACCAAGGCTTTTTTCCCCTTCCAAGGGAGGTAGCCAAAAAAGGGAAAGGCATAAAAACACTCCCACCCATTTCATCCCTAAATACACTCCACACCCCTCCCACCCTCCCTCTCATCTGAGCACCTCCTGGATGACGGGTCATCCCTGCACCCTGCCCACCGCCCTGGGTCAGAAGCAGTGTCGCAAGACACAGCACATCCACAGCAAGGCCGCTTCATTTAATCGGCAACCCCCCCCTCTCCGTCCCCCCTTGCATATGCAAGATAAGAACAGTTCCAGCAAATAGATGTTCAGTAGTTTGCAAAAGTATCTTGCAATGTATCTGATAATGGATGTTTGCAGCCATAAAGCAACACTATTTTGCATAGTTACAGTAGTTCCTATAATGGCTAACCACATATTCCAACTTTATTGAGACAGGTTCATGGGTGACATATTGTGTGGTCAAAAGATACAAGGCTGTTTCCATCATAGTACTGCATAAACTGCATAATGATGATAATTGTTGCCTCTAGTTTCACTTTCACCAGTTGGAAACCCGCAACTTCATAGTGGCTGGTAACAATCTATGGGCCTTCCCATATATCACTCTGGGTAGAATCTTTGGACCACAATTTGTTGTGTTAATGTGGGACTGTCTCTTTCTCTCCGGCTGAAAGTAGTAGGAGAAGGGGAACAGTCACATTGTCAACTCTTCTTGTGTGAAAAATGGAGGAAATACAGTCGAAGATAGACTTTGGGCCTGGTCCAGAGACCTAGAGTCAACCCCACAGTGAAAAGATGGAGAAAGTACAGTTGATCTTGATAGGTTGAGCCCAGCTTAAAGACTTAGTTCCAGCCCCATTACCTCCTACAGATGGAGGTAATGGGGTTGACAGTTTTTGAAAATGGGCAGCAGAGCAATGATTCTTTCACCCATTCATCTTGCAGGACCACCACTAGCAGATACCCATCATTGGTTCCTCTACAAATTTTATTCTGATTCATGATAGACAGATATATTTCATTGTAGGGAACACCATGTTAAAGAGATCAAGACTTGATAATAAGAATGAAGGAGACTGAAAGAGACCATAAGGCCCACACTTGGCAGTTCTGTGTCCATTACCACCTATCATCACCATCCATAAAATTGCCTAACCTTTTCAACAACTGATAGTTTCAGTGCTCACTACATGGTTACTAAGTCTATTCCATTCATTGACCACTTTATTGGTAAACCAGTTATTGTCCAATTCCTTCATAAATCTAAATGTGTCCAATTTAAATACATTACTGCAAGTCCTGTCCTGTTGTTTTAATATGATGACCTGAGTGTTCTCTCTAATAAAGTATTTCTGCACAAACTGTTTCAAGTTGTAGATGTAAATTTGTTTCCCCAGGTCCACGAGCACAACAGCTGGATGGGGAGGAGTGCCCACTACATATACAACATCCACCTACAGGCGAAGAGTTTGCTCTTGGCTGTGGGGTTTGCCGCAATGCTCACACCTTCTAGACTGTATGTCACAGCTTCAGCAATGAGCCTATTATCAATCAAATAGATCTGAATTATTTGCATGGGGTCTAACTGTGCTTTGTTTTTACAAGGCACATTTATTAGTATAGGTAGATGGTGGGATTATTATCATAAATCTAATATATTATCAAATTAAAAACATTCCTATATCATATCACCAGTGTTGGCTGGATTTCAGATATTAGTTAGGGCATTCATTGGATGCAAATGGGTATATTGTTTCATGGAGAAATTTATGTTGTCATTATATTAATAGTAGGGAGGTTTAGTCACATGCACTATATTGTAAACATCTTGACAACAGGTTGATTTAAGGCTGTGAGGTCTTGGTTCTGAAACAAGATGGTGTTTGTATCATCATTGGGCATCCTTTTCTTTGGATGGTATTCATGGAAATGCTTTGGCTACATATTACCATCTTCAGCAGAACTTTGGTGCTGCATTTCATTTCTTTCAAAATGAAACCGATTTTCTCATGAAAATGTAAATGGAGACATGATGACCTATTTTTACATAGAAATTCTTGTATAAAACAAATGTAATGCCTAGCTGCAAACCAGTAACCAGAATGCCATCCATCCCCTGCACTATACAAGTTCCTCTCATCCCATTGTAAAAGAGCAACAGTGAAGTGCCAGGTCACAATGTGCACTACGTTTGCATTGTTGTAAGTCATTTTGTTGTATAGTGTCATTAATGGATGTATTTATTCATATTTTAATGGAGCAACTGGAACTTGTTAAACAGTTTCTTGTTTGCACTTTGTAGTGTTTACTTTGTACATACCCATATTGTGATTTTAGTATAATACCAGACTTTTTTTACCTAAAGTTAGCATCAACAGGTGTAATTGTCATGATTTACAAGCACTCCAGGAGCTTTGTTTTGTGTAAAATTTGATTGGTATTTTTTGAACACTGAATGAAGTATGCCACAGTGTCAGGTGTGTTTGTCCATGACACAGTTTGCCATGAAAGTCATGGCATGCAGTGTGTACACAGTATTTAAACAGTACTGTGATGCTGTTACTTGTCTCAGTCAGACTTGACAATGTAATTGTTGCTATTGTCAATACCATTAAAAATATAATTATTAAATTTTTTTGTTTTATTGTTTATGTTTTGTTTTTTGTTTTCTGATAATCCAAATTTATGCTGAAAATATTCTGAAAATTTTATATATTTTTTAGATATATGAAACTATACATTTGGTACACATTCATGGCTAATTTAGAATTAAATCTAAAAGAAAAGGAGTAGAGTTTTTGTGCAGATACCAAAGGAAAAGAAAATACAAAGAAATGCTCAATAGATCCATCAATGATAAAAATGTCATGACACATCAAAATGAATACAAGTCAATACATTGGCCCAAGACTCTTGCAGGAGTCTCACGGCTCCTGAGTAACTGTCAACCACCAGACTGGTCTAATAGTTATTCAATGATGAGCTGCTGCATTGTTATCTGGGTATGGGTGGAGTAGGGCAAAGTAGAGTGTGATTTATTATGGTCTTGGACCACATGCTGGATATGCGATTGACAGCTATTACCCTCCCAGGTGAGAGCTCAGAGCTCATACATGACCCAATCTATGGGTAATACTGTGACCGTACACATACACACATGCCCTCAACTCTGTCTACAAGAGTTGGAGTGCTGGCTTGCAGTACAGTGATAATGAAGTTTTCAGCCCTGGGTGGGACATGAGCTCAGATTGCTAAATTTGAGGTTGAGAATGATACCACTGCACCATCACTGTCTTCTGTATGGCAAAACAGGGAGAGACCATAAAGAAATTAAAACATTCCAAAGCTGAAGGTCCAGACAAAATCTCAAACATCCACCTCAAACACCTTTGCCAAACAGCCATAAGCAAAAGACCATAACTGACATTTTTAACTACTCTTGGTTACACATACATACATATACCAAGGCTTTTTCCCATCTCCAATGCCTAACCCACCACCCTTGTATTTACCTCTCGCATGACCCCATCCATGTACAAGTTGAACAGCCAGGGCGACATAACACATCCCTGACGAAGTTCCACCTTTACCTCAAATCACTCACTCTCTCCATTTCTAATCCTGACACTAGCTCTACTACTCTCATAAAAACTCTTGACAGCTCCTAGAAGCTTTCCTCCTATCCCGTATATCCCAATCTTGAAACTAAAATAAACACCCTGAAAATCCTACATCATATAGATCAGTCTCACATCTATTCCCAATATCCAAATGAATAGGAAAGTTGTCAGCAAGAATCAAATTGCAAGTACCTCCTTCCACCAACCAATGTGGATTCAAGGAAGGCAATTATATCAGAACTCTGCTCACAAACATCACAGGACAAGTACTGGAAGGATTCATTATAAAGGACCCAACGGAAAGTAAACTTATGGTTGCCATAGATATAAACAAGGCTTTCAACAAGGTTCCTAGACACATACTATCCAAAAAGATAACCAAAAACAATAAAAAGTGGTTAACCAGCTTTATAGCAGTAAAATAATGCAGAGTATCCCGAAACAACTAAGTCTCAGGTACTAAAAAGGCTATACAATGGAGTCCCTCAAGTCACAATACTTTCACCATTACTATTCACTCTCTTAAGTGATCTCTCAGCTCCAGAACTAAACACCAATGTTCTCTCATATATAGAGGAATTAACAATAATAACCCAGCACAGTGAATACAAAATAGCCGCAAAAAACACCTAAGCTGAGTGGAATAAATACATTACAGTGTGGAAGTTTTACCCCAGAAATCAATGTTGATATTACATCAGACACCCATGAAAAAAAAAACATCCTGAAGCAAAATTAAATGGCTAAATCCATTGAAAAGAAAATACATAAATTATATATATATATATATATATATATATATATATATATATATATATATATATATATATATATATATATATATATATATGGGCCTAAGATTTGATACTTGTATAACTTTCAGCCCACATATCAAAAACTTGACAACAAAAATCAGCAAGGAAATAAACCCACTCAAATCCATCCTATGAACTGACTTTGGAAAAAAAATAATAACCATCTACAAGCTATATATATATCAAAGGCTTCTTTCCCCTTATAAGGAAGGTAGCATGTCAGGACATGCTTTCACACCCATCCATCCGAGTCCCATATGGCACCCATATGATCACCTCCCATCTTAGCTCCTCGTGGATGAAGAGCACAGAACGCCTCATGCTACAATATCCAACACTAACAATCACTTGACAACAACACATCTTACCTGAGTGACTTATGATCTCTCATTTGCTTTTTCGAGTGCCTAAAGACAGTAATGCAGAACCAACATTCACAGAGGTAAGCACCACAGATGCACCGATATGAACATTCTTCAGGGATATTTCGGTTAAATTTGATAGCTTATGTGCCGTCTATCCACCTTGCCTGTCGTAAGAGATATTTTGTGAGTCGAGACTAATCTCAAAAGACGATGAAAAACTCATTATCGCTGAAGGAATGGTCTGTTTCGCTACAGGATACTTAGTTTAGTATATATCATGACTACATCAGAACTGGTATAAAGAGATGTCGCTATATGCAGTGTTTTACCATTCAAATAGCAGACGACGAATATTTTCGTCAAAAGTCACTCAAATAATACTTCCGAAATAAGATATTTGTTTTAAACATGATTCTCGTGAAAAAAAAAAAACATAACAAAAATGCAAAGTTGTACCTGGGCTTGGTGGGTAACTTAATGGGCTATCCCTGTATCCCGCCCACTGTCCTGGGCCAGAAGCAGAAAGCAATATTGATTTAACTAATATTTGTCTGACACTTCTATTTATATGTTTTTATTTTCCTTTTTCTGAAAAAAAGAAATAGTAAATTGTCGGATATGAATAATAACAGCGCCGTTTATTAAAAAAAAATCGTGTCATTTTATTTTCCGATAGTCATCAGTTTCACTTTTTTCTCTCCCCTCGTTTGAGTTCTTTTGGAAATAATTTTCAAAGTAAATATGTTCAATAAGAAACCGTTTGAAGCAATAATAGTGTAATCCGTTCATTAGAAATAAAATTTGTCACGACTTACGAGCCCGCCAATTTTGTTGTCACTACAAAATTGCCCACTCAAGTTCACAGTAAACCTGGACCGGCAGATTCTTTACTTATATTTATACTTTTACACCAAAGAGTTTGGTAATCACGGTGATGATACAACTAGGTTTTGTTTGTGTTGTAACTTAGGTATACAGGTATTTGATTTTTGTAGGTTTCATTAGAAGTGAAAAATATTATTCACTTTCAGTTTTCTTATTATATGTATGTGTATATATATATATATATATATATATATATACATATATATATATATATATATATATATATATATACTGTACGTTATAATCATCGATATGCAGTGTCCTCCTTTTTAGAAAATTGAAAATGGCCAACCTACTTCCTGGTTGAATTGACTTGGTATGTCCTAGATTAGTTAAGGTAAGTTAAATATGGTTTTCCCCACAAAACACAAAAAAATGGAGTTTTCACTCGTGATGGATCGGTTTGATTGATTTGACAATTTATTTCCAATGTTTTCTTATTGTAAAAAGAACTACACAGGAAAAATATACATCTTTAAGATTTTATCCTAATGGCATTTTTTTTTTTTTTTTTTTTACATTCTGAGGCAATTTATTTGTTATCACTTAATCTTTAGTTCTGGCTACGGCCAAGCTTTTAAAATTTATTCGTCTTACGGCAGCTAAGAGGTTGCAGCCCTTGTAGAATAAGGAACTTGTACGTAGGACATCCAAGTAGTGGTTGTGGCTAAATCGCTCGCTGGTCTAGACTTTGCAAATGATGCCGAGTATTTGGAATGTTCTGGAACTAAAATAATTTCTTTAAGAGGCTTTTGAAAAAAAAAATCGTCAATCTTGGAAATGAGATGTGTATATCGGATATCCTGGAAGTTAAACTGGAGTAAAATTGGACCATCACAATTTTTAGAAGTTTAGGTTAAGGGTGCAAATTTAAACACAGGTGATGCATTAAGAGTTATAATTGCAAAGTTCGAGTATTGCTGTACGTTTATTTGTTTTAGCGCAGGACCGAAAACTGAACAAGTTCTAAAGCGCCTTTTCAATCCACGCATATTCTTAGTTATTATACACTGTTATTCAAGTCCCCCCTATTTCCCAGTCTTAGGGAAATTAACCAGGAGATCTTATGGCCAGGAGAAAGTGTCCTGTTAGTTTCTGGGTAGGAAAAACTATCAAGCAAAATACATCTTCCGGCCTCATTGTTTGTAGATGTTTAGCTCGATTTGATCGCTTCACCCTGGTCACAATTAAAACCATCTTGTGTAATATGGGTTAAACATAGATGACACTTAACTACATGTGCACTGTACCATTCAGGTACCAGCTGTTCAACAAGCCAGATCCTCAGACCTTGCACCTACGTGGTGAGAAACACGGAAAAATTGCAATGTTGTTCTTGGGGGTCTGGCTCAACCTTTGTTCATTTTGTTGCCAAGTCATCCACGTTTCTTTCTGTCCCATTTGACGTGTTTTCCTTAGGTTATTTCCACGTGTTAGTTTCTTTTTCTGTGGCTGCCATCATGTATGTGGTCTGTAAATATATAAGGTTTTATTTTAGTGATGTTTCTCTCATCTATGTCTTAGATCGGACAACGTATTTTTCTGCTTTCAACAAAGAGAGCCAGAAAGCCTAATGAAGCTTGGAAAGACAATTTTCCTGTAAAGCATTACTCAAGAAGGGATGGAGACTAGAAAATACAAATATGAAATAAAATAAATTAACACAGATAGGACAACTAAACTAGCAGAATGAATTCATATAAATTAAGAATAGCAGAACATTTCTTGATTGTTTGTCAAACTGAACATTGAATTCTTGAAATGATCCATGTGAAGTCGCCCCAGTGCGATCTTTGTTTCTTCCATTTTATTTGATTTCGTCTTTCATTTCAGTGTTTCTTTCATTACGCGGTTGGCCATGTTTCTTCCTGCATCTAGATTAAATTGACCCTGACATTATGAAACCCTCATTCCCCGAATGGTTTGAATTAATTGAAGAAACATTCTCCATTCTGGAGTTACCAATTCCCAGTTTAGAATTAGATCGTACTTCCCCCAGCGACATACATAAAGTAGCATACCTGCATTCGTGGGATTATCTTGCTTCCTTCACATTGCCCTCGTTCTCATTTTCATGACTGGTGGAGGGGGGGCTTCGTGAACCGGTTATGAGCGTCAGTCGTATGGGTGAATGTGAGATCCCATGCTCACGGTGCTGTACGGGCCTGTAAGACAGAATACACAATAAAATTTGTTATTTTATCCAGTGACGGGCTAGCGTGTCGTTACATTGGCGGGGGGGGGGAAGCTCCACCTCGGCCCAAGGGACGCCCACCGACCACGCAGTTGAGTAAAACCGTTTGACTGTTGCAAGAGCTGGAAGCGTTCCTCAATTTTGGGTAGTGCGTTAACGTTCCTGGACTAGCGTTCCTCAGTTGTTTTTTCGCTCGGTGCGTTCCTGCGTTCTTGCGAACAATAGTGTTTTTGAGGAACGCATTTTCTTTTTTTTTGGGGGGGCGCTTTAATAGTTTGGGAGAGCTAACGCAGGAACGCACCGAGCGAAAGCATTTGAGGAACGCTATTCCCAAAATCGAGGAACGCGCCCAGCTCTGACTAATGCAAGACAATTTTATTCAGCTGGAAAGGGAGCCTTCCCATTCCGAATGGAACCCTCAGTTGTATAACAAAGTCGTCTTGCTGCCAACCAGAACAAAAGCCTTACAGTGCGCCAAAGTGCTGGAGGAAGTAATGTTGTTTCCCATAAAGACTCATTATAGTCAAAGTGACCTAACTTGAGCTCTTAGTGTGGCCAGAGGAAACCCCCATTGTTTACACATCTATCAATGACCTGCGCATGGTGATCTGTTTCTCTATTAGTCTGTATGTTATATATTATAACGATGTATAGCGTCAGCCCACTTGTTTTTGCCCGACATGTATAAATTAGGAGAGCCTAAGGAATAAGTGCAAAATCCATTGTCATCCAAAATTCTCTCCAGTACAGACTGAAATATACAGGGTGTTCTGTGGATCCATATACAAAATTCTATTTATCACTGTTATTTAATATATATATATATATATATATATACCTTGCGTATAAAACTAAAGTTCTGTTAGATCTTTTCTTGTTAATTTAAAAAAAATGGGGCTGACATTAAATAAGTACCAAATTACATATATAATAATAAAAAAATGCCTACATATCCAGACTCTTTGGAACACCCTGTATATTTTATCTATTAACCTAGTGTGCATCAATATAATTTGATTTAATTCGAAGTCCATTGAGCGCGCACGTTCGTATTTCCACCGACCCTTCGCCTGTTTACCTGAGGCACTGGAAGAATTCAAATTTTGAGCGGTTGTGGAGCCGTGTCGGATCCGGCGCCAAGCCACGATGACACCGACCGCAATTAGGATCAGGATGACGGCGAAGACCACAAGAAACGTAGTGGAAGTCCTGTGGGTACAGTATTTGGTGATGTATTTGTCCACCATCAAGACCTCATCGCCCTCGTACAGGCAGTCGTTCTGGTGGAACCATTGGCTGTAAATCTTGTCACGTAAGAGATCCTGAGAAAAGAAATTTGCAAATGGGTAACTTGATTTAGAGTTTCTGTTGTATTTGTTTGGTATTCATGTGTGCGAATATTTGTGTAAGGGTATCTGTGATCCTAATTTCAGGAGCACTTGTTACCTAAGAGCTTCTGAAAATAGAGAAAATTTATAAATATTTTATTTCCAGCTTTATATTGTACCCGTGTAATATATATGTGAGCGAATGTTAATGAAGACGTATTTGTTTCCATGTTTATATATATATATATATATATATATATATATATATATATATGTATATATATATTTATCTTATTTATTTACAAAGGATTACAAAGGCAAAGCATGCCGACAGGAGACCTTTTGATCCATATCTAGGTCGGATGCAAAAAAAAAAAAAAAAAAAAAAAAAAAAAAAGTATTAATAATAAATTAAAACTATAACAATGTAAATAACAATTAAAATACATAAATAAATGCATTGGTATAGTTGAATAACAAACAAACAGGTAAATAGTAAATGATAATAAATTGACATATAACTAATAATAAATGAAAATCAGACAGACAAATTATAACAAAACAAAAACAAATAATATAACATAAATTATAATAATTACAGCATCTTACTTAGGTATTTATCTAAATGATTCTTAAAGCTTCGAACTGAACTACATTGCACTACCTGTGCAGGAAGTTTATTCCATTTATTAACTACACGGTTGGCAAAGTTGTTTCTACCTACTTCCAAATTGAATCTATTTCCGGACAGTTTGAGACCATTGTTTCTTGTCTGATTCTCATTCAATGTGAAAATTTGGTCACTTTTGATGTTGTCAATTCCCTTTAAAATCTTAAAGACCTGTATCAAGTCACCTCTGAGTCTACGCTTTTTTAGGGAAAACAGATTCATGTGCTTAAGTCGATTTTCGTATGATTTATTTTTGATATTTGGAATCAGTTTTGTGGCTCGCCGTTGTACTTTTTCCAGTCTGTCAATGTCTTTAATGAGATTCGGTGACCATACGGAAACAGCATATTCCAAATGTGGACGAACTAACGATTTATATAGCTTGTTAATGAGTGATGGACTTTTGAAATCAAAAGATCGCGCAATCAATCCCAGAATCTTATTTGCTTTCTCAGAGGCTGAAATACACTGCTTGGATGATTTGAGGTCGTTACTGATAATTACGCCGAGATCTTTTTCACTATCCACTTTTGTTAACGAATTTCCAAATAACTTGTAATCGTACTTGCTGTTATTTTTACCTATGTGCATTACCTTGCATTTACTTGTGTTAAATTTCATTAGCCACTTTTCAGACCATTGCTGTAATTTATCTAAATCTTCTTGAATATCTAATTGGTTTGAGTGATCATTTGCCACTCCGCACAGTTTTGTATCATCAGCAAATTTGGAAACAGTAGATTTTAGTCCATGGTCTATATCATTTATATATACTATGAATAGAAGTGGCCCAAGAACGGAACCCTGAGGAACTCCACTTGCAACACTTTTCCATCCAGAAGTTTTTCCATTTAAAACAACTCTCTGTTTTCGACCTTTCAACCAATTACTAGTCCAACCTAATAGGCTACCACTTATTCCATGCAAAGCTAATTTAGTAAGTAGTCTTTCGTGTGGGACGGTATCAAAAGCTTTTGCAAAGTCTAGATATATTAAATCTATATTGTTTCTTTTGTCAAAATTCGAGACAACTGTGTTGTAGAATTCGAGTAAGTTAGTCACGCAAGAACGTTTCCGTCTGAAACCATGTTGGCTATCATTTATCAAACGGTTACTTTCTAAATGATATTCGATAGCATCTCTGATGATAGTTTCCATTATTTTTCCTACGATCGAAGTCAAACTAATAGGCCTATAGTTATTTTGTTTCTTTTTGTCACCTTTTTTGAATATGGGAGTAACGTTAGCTAGCTTCCATTCTCTTGGGACATCTCCGGATATGATGGATTTCTTGAAAATAATTTCTAATGGAACAACAATCTCATTTTTCATTTCCTTTAAGATTCTTGGATGCCAACCGTCAGGCCCTGGTGTTTTATTAACTTTGAGTTTGTCTATACACCTTTTAATTGTTTCTTTTGTTATATTTACCGTAGTGAGTAAGTTTACCCCAGACTTTTCACAGGTTTCAGTTTGGAATTCACTTTGAGGTGTTTCGTTTACGAATACCGAGCTAAAATAATTGTTTAAGAGATTACACATTCCTTCATTTGAATATTCAAGTTGACCGTCAGCAGATAATAGTGGACCAATGTGATTCCTAACAACCTTTTTATCTCTAATGTAACTATAGAATTCTTTGGGATTCTCTTTGGATTTCTCAGCGATGTTCATTTCGTATTGTCGTTTTCTTTTTCTTATTGTCTTTTTTAAATCTCTCTGTATTGATACATAACTTTCATAGTCATTAGATGCACCCGAGCACTTATATTTCTTATAAGCCTGTCTCTTTTTAGCAATACTTTTTTCAGTTTCTTTGTCGAGCCACTTTGGGCGAGCCTGATTTGGGGGACGTCTGTCCTTAAAAGGAATGTAAGTTTGAATCATCTTAGTGAGCGTATTTTGAAATATTTCCCACATCTGATCTACAGGCCTTTCGTTTAATTTTGCCTCCCAATCTGTAAGCTGAAGCTCCTGACGTAGTTCTATGAACTGGGCTTTACTGAAATCGGGTATTTTAGAAGCACAAGTATCTATTCTAAAATTGTTTAGGAGTTTGAATCTGACTAAGTTGTGATCGCTATTTGCAACAGATTCACCGACTTCTACATCAGTTGCCATGCTTTCGCGGCTAGTGATCAATAAATCGAGTAAGTTTCCATATCTTGTGGGCTCTTTTACATGCTGAATTAAGTAATTGTCACCAAGAAAATCAATCAAGCGACTACCTATATGGCCATGTTCAAGGGTCAGCCAATCAATGTCAGTAAAATTGAAATCACCCATTATCAATAAATCCCGGTTGCAGAAACTAGACAGTTCTTGAAATAACAGTTTGTCGTCTGCTAATGATAATGTCTTTGGCCTATATATTACACCTATATTCATTTTTTGTCCATTTGTTTGGGTTAACTCAACCCACAAACTGTCATATGCATCCTGTTTCACTTTCTCTAAAACACAAGCATGAACATTGTTTTTAACGTACAATAGAACACCCCCACCTTTCTTGTGGTTTCTATCCTGATGAAAGTGTTTAAATCCCGCAATATTAAATTCAGCTTCGAACTCTGTACCATTTAACCATGTCTCAGTTATTCCTATCATATCGAGATTTTCGCTTTTGACATACGCCTGTATTTCTTGAAATTTGTTCCTAATACTACGAGCATTAAAGTACATAGTTTTAAGAAACTCCTGATTATTTCTTTTTGCCACATTTTGAGTTTCAATATCATGTCTTATATTATCATTTTGTTTTTTATTTATGCCTTGCTCTATATTATTATTATTTGGTCCTTCATTGACATTCAATGCCTCATTAACATTTCTCCTATCAAAATTAACATTTCCCCCATCACGGACATCTGGTCGATTACGGTCATCCGATCTATTTTGTACATTTTGTCCCCCTACGTCACCGTGATTCACGCCGGCCTCCCGTCGTTCAGTGACATTATGTCCGGCATCCCTTTCTAAAATTATATTTTGTCCTCCAGTGACATTATATCCTACCGTGATATTTTTTCCTCCACTATAATTACATCCCATCGTGATCTTTTGTCTTCCACTGTCATTACATCCTATCTTGATATTTTGGCCTTCATTGACATTCTGTCCGGTATCTCTTCCTAAAATTATATTTTGTTCGTCACTGACATTATATCCTACCGTGATATTTTCTCCTCCATTATCATTACATCCTATCGTGATATTTTGTCCACCACTATCATTATTTCCCATCGTGATCTTTTGTCCTCCACTGTCATTACATCCCATTGTGACATTTTGTCCTAAGACATTACATCCTAATGTGTCATTTCGTCCTCTAGCGATATTACATCCTATCATGATATTTTGGCCTTCATTGACATTCTGTCCGGTATCCCTTCCTAAAATTACATTTTGGCCTTCAATGACATTATATCCTACCGTGATATTTTCTCCTCCATTATCATTACATCCTATCGTGATATTTTGTTCTCCTTTATCATTACTTCCCATCGTGATCTTTTGTCCTCCACTGTCATTATATCCCATTGCGACATTTTGTCCTATGACATTATATCCTAATGTGACATTTCGTCCTCTAGCGACATTATATCCTAAAATTATATTTTGTCCTATACTTGTACATTGTTCTACATTAATGCTATACTCTACACTGTTTTCCCAAGTACATTCTATTTCCCCTTCCCTTTGGCCTTCTACCCTAAAAAAGGAGCTGGTTCATTACAAACTCCCACAATGAGGTTTGTAAGAACATCTTTGCCTCTGCGGGTAAGGTGGATCCCATCAGAAGCGTAAAGGTCATGGCGCCTAGAAAAGAGATACCAAGGATCAAGAAAGTGGTATCCCAATTGTGTGCACAACTGCGATATCCTATCATTGATCCCTATGGCTCTACTGTTCCAACACGAACCTGCGTAGATCCTCGGGAGGATCCCACAGACTACGTGACGGCTCCCACGTTCCTTCATCTCCTGAAGGAGGACCTTGTAATTCCGAACAAGCTCCTCTGATCTCACCCTACCTACATCGTTACTACCCGTATGTACAATCGTAACCGTGTTCTTCCGTCCTTGCTCCCTGATGGACCGGGTACAATCAACGATCCCACGGCCCGGTTGACATACAAGCTTGCAACGTCGCTTAGTCTTTCGCTGCAGGATGTCGTCATAGCCTCGAACCATGGAGACTGTAAATGCCTATTGTTGTGTGATGGAGCCATAGTATTTTGCAGCCCTAGGAATAAAGTAACTGGGTCATTGGGATGACTGTCTACAAAAGGTAACAGACTGCGAGGTTCGAACTTTGGTTAATATGACTGGATTTACTGCGGGAGCCTGCAAACCCACTCAGCCTCAAGAGCCTTTCCGTCACCACGAAGACTTTTGTCACACTTCGTACATTTTGTTGCAGACGTCTGTGTATGATTGGCCCAGAAGCGCCTCGGCCCCGTTTAATTGCCCCCCCCCCCCTCCGCGCGCCAGTTTAAACCGGAATTGTCCCCCTCGATTGCATCACAACATCGGCCGGAAATCCGCAAAAGAAAGCCTCACAATGACAAGCCAAGGTTTTTTTTTTTTTTTTTTTTGTCAGTCGATTTTACTCAGCTTGGAAGACCCCCTCCCCCCTTCCCAGGCCGATAAGGAGTTAATGGGAGAGGATGGGCGTTGGGAAATGTTACCCGATAGATTATGGAACAAAACGCTAGTAGCAGCGATGTAATACGACGCCCGGGCCTGGGTGTTCGAATTACCTGATAGGTCTGCTCCTGGAGCCCGATCCCGTACGTGATGTCCTGTGTGATGTTGCAGGAACATTCCCGCTCAAACACGTTTCCCTTGATCACGACCGCGTCCGACTGAAGGCCGGTGTGGAGTTGAAGGGAGGCGAGGTAATAGTTGTAGATGTGATTGTTGTCGAAGAACAGAGTTGCCTCGGGATCTGGAACGCACAACCATTGTAACTTTTTTTTTTCATATCCGACATATCTCCTGTTGTCATGCTTTCTTTGTAATATTTAAAAAAAATCACTGATGAAAAATGTAGTAACACATTTATAAATCACTACTAATACCACAGTCGGAGCAGAAGAAAAGACTGGAGACGGGTTCTCTATATATTTCGGCTGCTAACTGCAGTCCTCTTCAGTAGTGCAAGGTTGCAGTTAGCAGTTGAAAAATATAGACAACCCGTCGTTTCTTCTGCTCCGACTTCGGTATTAGTTGTGATTTGAGAAAACGTTGGTGCCTACTAGCGCATGGCCGCATATTAATAACACAGATCGGAATGATTCGTGCAAGGGAATCACCTTTTGCATACAGGGATTTGAAAGCGTATGGCTTCAGATCCTTGAAAGTGTTGTAAGCCAGAGTGATTCGGGACATCCCGGTGACGTTGAGGCCTAGGTCTGTTACAATGTCGAAGGTGTTGTTCCGAATGTCCACCAGGCCTTCCGTCCACAGGACGAAGGGCGACGACCGAAGGCGAGAGAAGGCGTTGTCCGAAATGTTCGTATGGCCCTTGAAGTCACCCACGAAGGCTTTGGAAACAGGACCTGGAAAAGAAAGTATTGGAAGGTTATAAAACGTAGATTTAGGGATGAGAATATACAATGTGTCCATACATATTGCGTTTGCCCGCGCGCAGAATCCACTAGGGGGGAAATGAAAAACAAACAAGCGGAAACAGGCATTTTCGTTTATGTTGACATTTCCAAGATACAGTAGAAATACTGTAATTCCTGTCTCTGTGTACCTTGACAATGTCAATATATTTGAAAACCCATGGGGGTCCCATTCATTTGTTTATGATTCTTTTGGTTTCTTAGTCACAGCAAATTCAATGTCTTTCACAAACGTTGTAACGAATCCTGTGCATTTTATTCTGGTCAAACTCCAGGTGGTTTTATTCTGTTCAGCCGAGAAGACTTCTTGATCTGAATGAATTATGTAACCATTCCTATGAAACTAGATGAATTCTGGGTCTGAATGTGTTATATATGTATGGATATGCATGGCACATACACAGTATATTATGTAACGTGAGATATAGTGAATTTCTATTGCGTATCAAAATAATAGATGGGTAGATAAGTAGATTAATGAAGTGCTGAATGCGTGAACATAAAATACATCAGTAATGAGACTTTTTATCTCCATTGGATTTTGTTATATGTACCTTGAAAGTCGTTCCCATGCAATCTGAATACTGACTCCGGATTTTGCCCTTGGAAAGTGAAGGCGTTTCTTTGTATATACATAAAACTGGAATCCACAATCGTCAGGTTTCCACTTAGATTTATGTCGAAAGCATATAACCTCGTGTCGTTGAAACTTGACTCTTGGAGCTCTAAGTTTTCAACGGACAGGTCCTGCATGGCATGCCTCTCGATGAGTCCGATGTTGCTTTTCTCAATCTTGAGAGAAAACTTCGGGTTTGAAGTCTCTGAGGAAGTAGGAGAGGGTCGGTCACGTTGTGCGAACGTGTCACTAGGGATCAGCTGCACAGTGGTGTTGGTCAGGCTGCAGCTGACTGCGGCAGTTTGGTTAGCGACGAGGAAGGAGTGTTTGTGTAGAACGAGTTGGCCCACGTTGACTGCGGTGAATTGGACTCCGGTGTTCTCGAAGGCTCGTGGCGAGACTTCGACAGTCCCGCAGTCTTGCACGAGGACCTTACCGACTCTGCCACTGCCTCTGTTGGTCAGGTTTATGTCCTGTCAAAGATAAGAAAAATAATAAAATGTCATTATTTCACTTTATTCGTCACCTATAATTAGAGTTCATAAATCCGTCGACTGGGTATAGATTTATTGTGCTAAGTGATGGTGTGAAGTCAGTGAACTGAATACATGCATGTTATCCGAAACCCGAGATTTAAACAAGTTACAATTCAGATCAAATATAGATATGAATATAGCCTCCTTAATCAATGCTATGACCTTCAGAGGTATCCTAAAAGTTAGTATGTTTTCTTAAAGGTGCACTGATGGAATATGGATAGATTTTTTTTTTAATTCTGGTATTTTGTTATATGTCCATGATAAGCTGAAGATTTTTATGTATGATAAAGTCAAGTGCATCTCATAGGATGAGGCACGACACTACACAGTGGACAATATAAAATGAAAATAAGTAAATAGAGCATTGACAAAATTAAAGATTATAATCATATCAATGGTAATGATGATAAATAGTAGTAGTAATTATGGTTATGGTAATAGTAAAGAATCGTAGGGAGCTCTGTTACGTAACTCCGCTTCCAGTGTGAAGGTACTGGAAAGACTCTGGAAACCCGTATGGCTCCGGACGTAGCAATCCCCTTCGCTGGGGTGATTCGCTTTGCGTATTTCGTTGCGGCAAACGCTAGGCGATTTCACCCAGGCAAGGGAAGGACCTCGTGCTGAAAGGGCGAATCCCTGTGCTTCCATTGTTATTATTTTATTTGTTTATTTTATATTTTTTCTGGGTAACACCAAATTATTTCAATCGAGTGAGTACATCATCAGAACCCCTTACGGTCAAATATTCAGGGCTTCTTTGATTTTTGTTATCATGATTTTGTCAGCCTTGTGGGCTGCAAGTCCAGGCTAGATGTGATAAATAGCTAATAACTTAGAATAATTTCCCTCTTTGTTATCGGTCACACTTTTCAACACAGACCCCAGAAATGTTGAACGGACACATAAGCAGACAGTGAGAATCGGTACAATGTCAACAAATACTTGTGTGCGTCGAGTCATTAGGCGTCTACATATGTATGATGGTCCTGAACACATTATATATATATATATATATATATATATATATATACATACATACATACGTCCACATACCTATTATAAGAACGCATTGTGCCGAGTATTGCACCGAATCCCCCGAAGGACCCGGTGAGGCCGACGGATGAAGGTTTATGCCAAGGAAGCTCGTCGACACACGAGGGCACAGACAACCTTAAAAACCCGTATTAAGCTACTGTGATGAGGAACATAGGTTGTGTTGTTCCCCTGGGGATAGGCCGGTGAAACACAGGCACACTCGATGGCACAATGGTAGCGATCGCTGCAGCCACTACGGTGGTCCGGGTTCGAATCTCGCCCAGGGCTGAAATAATTTCAGTATTGGTGTACTGCGAGTCGTTACTCCAACTCTCGTGGGCGGGGAGTTAGGTGTATGTGTGAGTATAAGGTCACATCATTGCCCATAGATCGGTCATATATGAGCTCTTCGCTCTTCCGGGAGGGGAATAGGTGTCGATCACGAGTCCAACACATGATCCAAGACCATGGTGAATCACAGAGTAGATTGAACTTGGCAGTGGTGAACAGCACGCCCACGGGAAGGGCGTAGATTACACTGCCATGTGCCTTGAGGCGTGAAAATTCACCACTTCAAGATATCAGTTGTCACGTTCTAAAGGGTTACGGTACGGGCGCCCCACGTCTATTGTTAGCCACAACATCGCGAGGGACTCACGTTATTTCGTGTTGAATAATCGATGTGTTTTGGTCTGCTTGTCCGTCTGTTGTCCTTAGTACACAGCTGCTCTTCAAAATGGACAAAACTCACACTTTTTTTTTTTTTTTTTTTTTTTTTTTTTTACGCTGTCGACTTGGCCATCACGCAATAGTTTCATCTATTGATTCGGCTGGAGGGAAAATCAAATATACTGTATTTTGATATGTTATCATTTCAAGATGCATTGTATATGATTATTGTCTCTTTTGCAAAGAATGAGGCAGTCAGAGGCAGCTTTCCGTCTCCAGCTATGAAGTGGGGATCTTCGGCTGTATTCTTAAACACCAGACGATCCGGGGCTCCAAAAATTTGAATCAAAATTCGACCGCATTTCCTCTAAGCATACAGCTGTTCGTTGTCCTAGTGTGCAGTTTCGGGCCCCGAATTTTCGTTTAAGAATACGGCTTCTGGCGCAGAACATAAACGGCAACGGCAGTTAGTAGGCCTACCAAATGCAAACGGTGTGATTCACTATGGCCTTGGATCACGTGTTGGACTCGTGATCGACAGCTGTTACCCTCCCGAATGAGAGTTGGAGTGCCGGTTCACAGTGTAGCAATTCTGAAATTATTTCATCCCTGGGCGGGAAGCGAACTCGGATCGCTGAAGTAGCGGTTGCGAACGCTACCACTACGCCGTCGAGCCGTGTGGAGATGACAGTTTGTAAAGAAGTGCCACAAGGATTTGGCGAAAGACAAATTCATTTATTTGTCTGAGGAAGAGACCTAGCTGTGTCCTAATCTATCTAGGTTCAAGGTTCTCGACCTATTTTCACGTGTTCCCCGCACTTATGAATTGCTGTTCTTTAGCCTCCTGGAGGAGACCAAAATAGAGGAAGTGGAATTGGGCAGTTAAGTTAGTGCGAACGACTGATAAGCGATGGAGCAAGTGTATTACTGATTGGACGCCTCGAGATGGAAAACGTGGAAGAGGGAGACCAGGCAGAAGGTGAAGAGACGAGATGGAGAAGTTTGCAGGAGTGACGTGGCAGATGTTGGCGCGATCGTGCGAATCATGGAATGCTATGAAAGAGGCAATTGATTGAACCTTCTGGAGATGACTTCAACGCTTAATTTAATAATTTTGCATCCACTAAATAGTAGCTTTCGATTGGCGACTCATTGGGTCTCCACGGAGCACAGGTTGAGAACGACTGATCTAGATCATATCTCGAACACTTTTGAGATTACATCTAGGTCGTCTGGTTCATTCCCGGTGCTCCCCTCAGCTGAATAAAAGCTTCGACCGACGCCCTCGATAATCATGAGGTTCTTTGCGACGCTCACCGTGTCGCGCTGTCGCATTCTGCGATGTCGTAACAAAGGTACTTCCTTACGTCGACCATTTACGATGTGGGAACAGGTCTTATGTCGTAAAACTACGACCCGGAGAAGGGAGTTGGCCACAGATCCCTATGGAAGACATTGATCATTGTGGTACTTATGAGTGTAAACAACTGCACATTGAAGCCCCCAGTCACGCCAAGCTTACGATCTGTTTCCGACCACCTTTGACGGTGGCACTTTTGTTTTTCTCATGGTTAGCGCCAGGTGGCTATTTCATATTCATCTTCATGGCGAGGGAGGAGGGGGAAATTCATTCCGATTGCATTGCCTTGAATTCTTTTTATAAACAGAAGAACAATACAAATCAGCCTGGTCGACGGTGGCCGGAACCAAGTCGTAAGTTTGGTGTGACTGGGACCTAAAGTTACATTTTCCATTGCGAACACCATACGAAGTGGACAACCCTCATGTGGTGTTGGTGGTGGAAACTGATGTCTGTGAAGAAGTTGTCCACTCACTGCAGGATGACACTTCTCCTTTTATCATGACTTTGACCAAAACTATACCGATTAAGCTCTCGAGGTTAACCCTTTTATTATAGTCGAACGACTCAAGGGACAAAAGGTTAACCGGAAGAGGATTAGTCCTCTGACATATGTGTCTGTTTGACCTAGATGATTAAAATCGCCTAGCGAAACCTCAATAAAGGAAGCCTTCGTTCTGCAAGAGGTAGATACAGCTCCAACCCCGTATATTGCAATTAAGTAAACACGCAAACACACACATACGACTCGACGGCGAAGTGGTACCATTCGCAACCGCTAATCCAGCGGTCCGAGTTCAATTCCCGCCGTGGCTGAAATGATTTCAGAATCACTGGACTGCGAGCCGGTACTCCAACTCTCGTGGGCATGGAGTTGGTGGTGTGTGTATGTAAGGTCACAACATTACCCATAGATCGGGCATGTATGAGCTCTGAGCTCTGGGAGGGTAATAGCTGTTGATCACGAGTCCAGCACGTGATCCAACACCGTGGTTATTCACATCCACATACGGCTTGGTGTAGGGATATCTGCCAACACTGCAGATCCGAGGTCGCACCTTGCTTAGGGCAAGGGAACGTCGAAAAAATATATAATATTGATAAGTAGATAAATAAATAAATAGAAAAATATAATATAAATAATAATAAATAAAATAACGAATAATTAATAAATAGAAAAATAAATAAATAGGTAAAATTAAATAACAAACAGGTAAGTAGTAAATAATGATAAATGATAATCAATCAATGATAAACAAATAATATCGAATAAATGGCAGGCATTACAGCATCTTGCTTTGGTGTTTAAACGAGCCTTAAAGCTTCGAACTGAACTACATTGCACTGCCTCTGCAGGAAGTTTGTTCCATTCATTAACTACACGGTTGGCGAAGTTGTTTCTAGCCATTTCCAAATTAAATCTATTTCCTGGCAGTTTAAGATCATTATTTCTTGTCGGATTCTCATTCAGTGTGAAAAATTTGTCACTTTTGATGTTGTCAGTTCCCTTTAGAATCTTAAAGACCTGTATCAAGTCACCTCTAAGTCTACGCTTTTTTAGGGAAAACAGATTCATATGTTTTACTTGATAGTCGTTTGATTTGTTTTTTATATCTGGAATAGATTTTTTGGCTTGCCGTTGTACTTTTTCCAATCTGTCAATCTGAGAAAAGGGATAATGTTTGACGTGTTTGTAAGGTCACGACATTACCCATCAATCAGTCAATCAATCAAATCAGCCATCCCGAGTCCACTGCTGAACATTACCCATAAATCGGACTATATAAGCTCGTGAACTCACATCTTGGAGGGTGATATGTGTCGATCACAAGTCCAGCACGTGATCCGAAGCCATGGTGAATCACACGCATACACAGACGTGAGCGCGAGCACACACACACACACACACACGAACAAAGTGGTGTGTACGTGTATGCGCGAGTATAAGGTCACAGCATTACCCATATATCGGACATTATATGAGCTTTAGGCTCTCATTCGGGAGGATAAGAGCTATCATGAGACCAGCACGTGATCTAAAACCATGGTGAATCACACCCCGCACGCAAGTATGCACATATATATTTTCACACACATATATACACTCACACACACATCTCGGGACTCACCCGACCATTGCAAATACAAGTAATGGCATCCTCGAAGCACTTGCAGAAGTGAGGAAGGTGGTCCTTGCAAGGATCGCCCGTCTCGAAGATTATCTTGTCCGCAAGGGAGGGAAGAATCAGGTACAAGAAGGCCAGGCCTAGCGGTCGCATGCTTGCTGATCCTTGAATTACTCAACACGCCACTGTACCACCGAGCAAACTAAGAACAGTCTCGCCGTTATGCGTTGCTCCGCTCGTTTGTTGATTTGGCTAGTCCCTCTACCGTCTTGCTCCCCTTAAAGGTACGCGCTATTTTGAAGGTGAACTTCCGACGGGACGGTTCCTCTGTTGCAATCGCAGTTCGAATCCCCACATGAACCCGTTTCCTCCTCCCTGAGCGTCAGTTCCGCTTGTTGACGTGATCCCCGGAGCGTGCGCGCGCAGAAGCGGTTGGGGGGTCGGCGAAGACTCGTTTACGTAAATACACATGAAGGACTAATGTGCTGTCACAATGAGAAGAGCGGATCCTGTCGCAGGTGGAGAGATAAGGAGGCACTCGATACCTCCATGCCTTTGACCGCTGTGACTGAACGTCCGGTGGAAACTTTCCAAGAGCGTCAGCTACTCCGGTCGACGTTATGACGTCAAGTCGGTCGGGAATGTACTTTTACGCGCCCACGAGCTTCCCTCTCGGGCACGCATTCGCACTGACATGGTGTAACACTGACTTTTGTCAAAATGTTTACCCACTGAATAGAATCGAATGTAGTTCAGTTGAATTAAACCTAACCTTTTAACAAACAAAGCGAACACCCTTTGCTGCTGACAAAACACAGAACTGTAAATAGACGAATTAATTGGAAAGTAGACTAATGCATAAACAAATAGATAAATGGAAAATAATTTTATTAATGAGTAGGCATGTCAAAGAACCACTTTGCAGTGCGGATACAAGTAGACCTAACCTTATCCGATGTAATTAATCAGAAGATTAATTCACACTGAAGGAACCGTATCTTGTCTCCCCAATAAGAGGTCTTCAACTCTCTTACGTACGACCCAGATTTCTATTCCGAATGGTAAGAATACTGTATCAAACATTATCCCCTGGGGAAAAAAATAATAATAATATTTGACTGACGCCAGGTATGGTTGCGCTGAAGAAGCGTAAAACGAAACCGGTCAGGGAAAAAACTCGAAACTCAAATCTAGACCCATGTTTCTTCTTCCACCTTTCTCGACTTGTCAAATTGCCTCAACAGTACTATATTATCTTTATTCTGGTTGGCGCCAGGCGATTTTATTAATATGGGTGACATTATCTTGACCATTTTCTTCAGGGTGGTGGTGTACTTAATTGATTTTAGTCTGGCTAGCCAGATGTTTTTATTCAGTCGAGATGATCTGGGGGTTTTGTTCTTGTTAACACATGAATATATTACTCAGCTTAAGGCAAGGGATCACTTAACAAAGGTCTTACAAAGGTCATCTTTGTCCCCCTGTTTTATATAATGTAGGTTTTCTTCTTGCATTTCACGTGTGATAAACTTAATGGTCGTAACTCGATTAGAGGTGAGTTGGATGATGTGGTTTGTTCGGCTGTACCTTTCTTATCCAACAGAGACAAATAGTCGCAGGGTAGGGAGTGTCCAGATGGGACGGTTTTTTTTTTTTTTTTTTTTTTTTTTTTCTTCTTCTTCTTCTTCTTCTTCTTCTTCTTCTTCTTCTTCTTCTTCTTCTTTTTCACTTTTCATTTTAATTTTTCAATTTTTTTTTTTCTTTTAATTCTTCTTTTTCATTCGTTCTTTACAAACAGGCAAGGATAAGCAAAGCTTTTAACCACAGGAATCCTGCGGTTACTCTTTGTCGTCAGATATCTCATCTCTCTTTTAAGTTTCTCCGCTCATTTTGGACGTGAGACATCATTTATGCGATTTATTTTCATTCGCACCTAACAGTTTTATTCAGGTGGATTGATTGTGGACCCCAAACTGTCTCAGTTAATCCCATCATTCAGGAAACTCCCCACTGGACGACGCCACACGATTCCATTCGGGTCACGGGGGCTCTCCAGCTCTAAGGTTTTATGGATTTCAGACATGAATGTAGCGTGTGCGTGTGCCATCTGGCCATCCCACTTTAAAGGAGGAAATGACCTTTGACGTATATGGACTAGGAGCTCAAACTCGAGACGAAATGAAATCCACAAAACCCCGTTCTATGGTTTACCTTTAAGCTGTGAGGTGGGGGGGGAGATGGCTTCGGCCAGAAGGACATCTCATTTGATGAGGCTGTCTGTCTCTCAAGGAAATCTGCAGGAAGCTTAGACTCTCCCATCCCCGCCCACCTCTAATGGGATAAATCACAGGATCGTCGTGATCACGGGACCATTGTATAGTCACCAATAGGGTTGCCGACCATAAGGCTGGATCTGTCGTTACATTAGTTCGTGGTTGGTCTTGTCCGTTTCACCTCAGCCTGTGACATGGACCAGACCTCTTAGTCTGGTGTCACACCGTTGCAGCTTGTGTTGGCGACAACAGAGTCTCCCTTATGATTCATTAGACTCCAAAGGTTATGAGAGTCTTTGAACCGGGGGGAGGGGTGGGAGATGGTGGTCGTCCTTGTGTAAAATTGTTCTGTCTGTCGCCAGGTAATTTTATTAAGCTAATCGAACTTGCAAACATGATCTGGCTCCATCCGGCGTCGCCGCATAATGTGACACCGTTATTAGACTGAGAGGATCATAGATCGTCTTTCGCGATGGGACACAGGATCAGAACCATCAGTGGCCCCCGACACCTTACCAGAGGTATGATGAAATTTTGTGGATATATTTATTCATTTGTTTCTTTATTTGTTTATGCATGTATCTACTTATTTATTTGTTTATTTATTTGTTAGTTTATCTGTACAATTTACACCTGCGGACACATCACCAAAAAGGAATTTGGCTTCCCATCCATCTACTTTGAGTTGTTCAATTGAAACATATCGCAAATTGATTAATTCATTTATTTATATATTTGTTAATGATTCATTTATTATTCACAATTTATCATATATTATCTATTATTCATCAGTTATTATTTATCATGATGCTCACTGGCCAAGCGGGTTAGAGCGTCGCTACTTGCGACGGAGGTCGAGGTGACGGCGGTTCCATCCCTGCCGCCAGTGAGTTGGACCAAAGTCATCGTGCCTCTCAGGTCCATCTGGACTGACCGACCAGGCACTTGACGTTGCGCGAAAGGAAGGCCAGAAGTCGTCTCGTTAATCCCCAGCCACACCAAGCTTACGACCTGTTTCCGACCGCCTTCGACGGTGGCACTTTCTCATGGTTAGCGCCAGATGGCTATTTCATATTCATATTCATGACGGGGAGGAGGAGAGATTCATTCCAATACCATCCTTGTCTTGAATTCTTTTTATAAACAGAAGAAGAGCACAAATCAGCCTGGTCACCGGTGGTCGGAAATAGGTCGTAAGCTTAGTGTGACTGGGCCCTTACTGTATGCCCATCTTGGACCGGGAGGCTTCATTATCCAACATGACCACCCTTCCTTACCGGGTGATACTTGTCTTTTTACTCTGTCTGCCTCCAGGCGATTGTATTTCTAACCCTCGGATCTCCCCCCCCCTACCCTCCCGTACCAAACGAGTTAACTCGTCTAAGGAAAATGTAGCGAGTGTTAGTTTTGTTATGTAGATTTATTTGTCGTGGTGAAGAGTGGTGAGATGTTAGATGGTCGCTGGAAGCAAAACACGGGGGCTAGTGGCAGTCACTAGTAGTAGGTAGATGTTGGGTCACACCCTTACTAGTTAAGAGGTATGGTCGGGGATATTTTTTTTTTTTTTTTTTTTTTTTTAACTTCTTGTTATCTCTGCCTCACTTTTCTTCCCAATACTTATCTTCTCCAACCTAATTATACCACAAATTTGCGAACAAACACCCATGTTACATGTGCGTAAATATATTCTTTTCATTCACCACATGGATTTACGCGCGTACATGCCCACACACGCGGACCCCGTATCCGAATGTCGCAATCGGCTTTCCAGGACGGACCGGTCGTCGAAGGCGAGCCCCTCGCGTTCTTCGGAAGACCCTGAGTCTTTGTCGGTCACGGGATCGCCAGAATGAGTCAAACCAACAACGCGCCAAAGGCCGCGAAGGCAGTGACGTCATGTCGATATCCTTCGCTGTCGTCATGGCTTGAAGAGGTTTTAAGACGGAGTGTTAATCCCCGCTCTTCACTTGAGTACGGAAAAGAAATATCTCATAAGAACATAAAAGTAGAAGAGATCATAATCATAAGGCCTACACCAGGCAGTTCCATGTCTCTTACCACTTATCACCCCTGTTCATAAAGTTATTTAATCATTACTTAAAATAATCTATTGTTTCAGCACTCACTATATGGTCTCTAAGTCCTTTCGTGTCTGAATCGTCTTCTGAAAAAATAGGCTGTATTGTATAACCCTTGTTTGTGCGAGCTGCCCGGTACTTCAGACTTCTGAAGGCAAACGTCTATATTAATAAATTTTTATTATAACGGCAAAGTACGTTGAGAGGAGACCTTTTGGTCCTAAAAGAGTTTGGGTGCAAAAAAATACACAAATCACGAAAATATATACACGGCATATATACGTGTAGAGTACGTATGTATAGATGTATGTAAGCATGTACATGCACACGTAAATGTGTGTACTCGCATATGGTGATGACGCAGACCATTTTCTCACGTTTTTTCTTGCCGCCGTCAACAGGATGTTCTGTATTCGTAGGTAGGATGGGTAAATGTTGGGATTCCCAAGTACTGAAGAACACGGCAAGGTTAATGTAGGATACACCGTCACGGGATTTTTAGTTTTATTCACTCTATATATACTATTTACAAGTTCTTAAGATTAAGGTCTAGTCAAGCATTAATGTACTGTTATCTACATATTTTATGTACACATGAGTTCACTTGTGACTTTCTGTCTCTATCTGTCATCTATATATATATATGTGTGTGTGTGTGTATGTGTGTGTGCGTGTGTGTGTGTGTGTGTGCAAGGGCCATAACGTGATTGCTCACGGCCGTACTTCACACAGCATTGCTATTATTCTATATACATCAGAGTCGCCCCGGGAACATGACTAGTTGAAGGGGCACGAAGCCCTGGCTTGGCATTTCTTGTGGTTGTCGTAGGTGCTGTCGTGGTAGGACACACGCGAGCTGTTGATCGGTTCCGTCTGTTCGTAGAGAACGTGGACCTCGGTCTCCTGGTAGGTCTTGACTTCGGGCACCGCCATGATCCACGACGGTGAGATGGGTCCCTCGATAGCCGCATGCCCCGGGTTGAGATGCGCAGGGTACGACTGGATCGTTGAGAAGCTTGGCATCGAACCGTCAACGATGTAACAGCTCTCCTCCTTGACCTGCTTCAAACGCTTCGAGCAAAAGAGGATGACGGCTGTGGTGACCAGGATCATGATGGCCACCAGGACCACGGATAAGATGATGGGCCACGGAAGGGCGCTGCACTCCCTGTCCATGAAGTCTCGAACTCTCTCATAAACCCCAGACTCCTCTGGAGTGATACACATGGAGTCGTCCATGACGACCAAGAGGGTACGGTTCTGGTAGTCGGTAGTGCCCAGGTAGCTGCCGAAGACCTCGCTGATATTACATCGGCAGATAATGTTGAAATTGTTGTTCTGTATCTTTCGCTCGTGGGATTTGTACTTATTGCTGATCACGAGGCCCATCGGCTGCGCCTTGTTCAGCGTGTTGTTCAGGAAGACGATGTTGGCGGCGCGCGAGTTCTTCTTCGGGTGAATGCCCAGGAGCGCATAAGAGTCCAGTTCTTCGACGCGATTGTACTCAAACAGGACCTGTTGGGCAAGGTGAAGTGTTAGGTTATAAAGCAACAAGACCCATAGAGGTTTAGATTCCGCATAGAGGTTCATGTAACCAATAAAAAAACTCACAGAAATTGGGCCAAAATTGATCAGCACGTGGCAGCGGGGATATTACTGATAATGACATGACTATATACAGGAATACCATCTTGTTACCTGGCTATCAGAGGTGATGTTGAAAGCAAAGCCGGTGACCTTCTTCATGACGTTGCCGGAGAAGATGACCGCGCTGTCGGTGATGACGCAGATGCTGTTCTTGGGTAAGGCGGGGATGAAGGAGTCCTTCATTTGAAACTCTTCGTACACGATGGCATCGATGCTCTTTTCCTCCATGAAGGTAATCTGGAACGACGACGGCAAACGTGTAAACACTTGGAAATCAAATTCGACCGAAATCGAATGAAGTCTACCGATTTCACTGTATTGTAACGGACTCCAGGAGCTGGCTCATGACACATCAGTCATTCAAGTCAGTCACTCAGTCAATTCATCAACCATTCTCTTGGAATCTTTGAAATCTTAGTATAAATGTATAATAGTTCCCTGGTAATAAGAATCATATTCTATAAATTAGATTTTATCAGTGTAACAACTTATATAAAATCGCAGTTTAGATACATAATGAGTCAGGTTCGGGAGTCCGGAATAGAACAAAGTTATGGGATTCTTTACCCATTTACTTCATCAGCATTATCATTTATTAGTACTGATATATTCATTATCATAGTCATTATTATGGTCACCACGGTGGGATGAAGAAGTGAAGGCGGTGGTAGAAGAGAAGAAGAGAACATATGAGGATTGATTTCAAGGTACAATTAAGGGAGCATGGGGAAGATACGGTATAGGGATGGTGAAGAAATACGGGAGCATATGGAAAGAATAAGTGACGAAAAACTAAAAAAAAAAGAAGTGTGAAAGGCAGAGGTGGATGGAGTGAACTTGAGGGAAAGACCCAGGATGAGATGGATGGATGGGGGCCTTGAGTAAAAGGGGAATGTCTGTCGAGCAGGCAAGAAAGAATGAAAGCGAAAAATAGGTGTGAGCAGAAAATGGTTATGAACGAAATATAAGTTATTTGTTATCAATAGTTTCTTATTACCACTAGCTATTATTTCCGCCATTACCATTCATCAGTATTATTTTTTTTATCAAATCACAAACTTACAACAGTGATCATACTCACTTTTGAATTAATCATCTCGAGGTAAAAGAAGCGTGCATCGGCAATGGCATTGGTCTTGATGACGTCAATGGTACAACTGCCAAGGGAAATTCACAGAATGAGAATAAGGCACAACATTTTAAGGAAATCAGTGATATATGTACGTGCGTCTATGTGTGTATGCAAGAGTGAGCAATGGGAAGAAAACTTAAGGAAGCAAAGCGCTTTCGTGTATTTACATTTTCATTGCAAAGTACGATACACACACACACGTATATGTATATATATATATATATATATATATATATATATATATATATATATATATATATATATATATTATCTTTGCTTTAGATTTATTTGAATAAATATTTCAAAAACATCTCAAGACTTACTCAGTGAACTGGAAGGTCAGGAACCGCGTGTCTTCGAGACCCAGTTCGATGTCCCCGCCGGAGTTATTGGGAGAGTCTTGGGTGATGGCGCCCTCGGGGATCTCCGGGATGCTGCAATCCTCGAAGCTCACCTGGATCACCGTGTTACCCCTGGAATAGTAACGATGAAGTACGGGTTAACAGAAGAATGGAGGAGACTGCAAGAGACCATAAGGCCTACACTGGGGAGTTTCATATCCCTTATCACCTGGCATCCTTGTTCATAAAATAATTTAATCTTCTCTTAAAAGAAGCAATTTTTTAGCGGTCACCACGTGGTGAACAGTTCAGTTTCCTCGTAGCTGCGGTCACCGTACTCGACATATTTCATTCTGGCAAGCGCTAGACGATTTTATTCAGTTTAGGAGAACCGTCAATGCGAAGCAGTTTTGCCTCCATTGTCCTCTACGCTAAACGACGACGTTTCTCTCAGTTGAAGAAAATCGCTTGACAGCAACGAAAGATGCGTTTAACCCTTTCGCGATGGAGAAGGTTCCCCCTCAGCTGAATCAAATTGTATGGATACTACGTACTCTCCCCGCTTACTACTATAAGCGGGTGACAGTCCAGCTCCAATACAATGGGACGGCACGTTGCCAGCCACCCAGGGGCTGCGGGTCTTCAGTTATTGTGAAAGTGTGATAGTGTTTTCCTAATTATAACATACAGGATATGAGTTATGCAGGCCCCACAATAGACCAATTCCCATCAACCCTTGTGAATTCGTTTGAATAGAAGTGAGTTCGGTTATAATCTTCAGTTTTTCGAATATCCAAATATCAAATTACATCTTTGAGTCATATACTAAGAAACTGAATGAGAAACTAAGAGAGGACAAACTCAGTATATGATGCAAAGGTTATTTGACATTCGGATTTTCGAAAAATAGACGATTGTAACCGAAGTCTTCTCTCTCTCTCTCTCTCTCCCTCTCTCTCTCTCTCTCTCTCTCTCTCTCTCTCTCTCTCTCTCTCTCTCTCTCTCTCTCTCTCTCTCTCTCTCTCTCTCTCTCAAACCAACTCATAACAGTCAGCGAGAAACGGCCCAGTGTGAGGCCGGCATTATGCTCATGGAGCTCCGTCACTGTGCCTCCATCGGCCAGACTTATTTCTATTTACCTTGTCTATACTCTCTGTGCCCAAATTTACTTTTATTCCACAGATATGAAATAGCATTTCTTGAAATCCTTATTATTGATTCATTCATTTTTTATTTGTTTTTTCTATCTTTAATTATGTTATTTTCATTTATTTATGTATTTATTTAAAAAAAAAAAGTGAAACATGGCGACTTACTGTGACTTCGTATGGAACCGGAGAGACCCTGGATAAAGAATCAGTCTCTTGATGTTCTTGAAGATGAGACGCATCAGGCTGAGGTTGCGACCGGCGAAGGTGTCCGGCATGATCTCCAACTGATCGAACCCGATCAGTCTTAGGGTGTCCACGTTCTCCGGAAGTCGTTCGGCCGAGAGGGTCATGTTGTGTCTGTCGGAATGTTCCTGTGACGGAGAAAGGGAACATGCCATGATACAAAAGAACACAAAGGAAGAACAAACAACAGCAGACCTACTGGCCCTAACGAGGCTGTTTCTGTTTACTATACTAATCTACAGTGAAGAAAACAGGACAACAAGGCAATGGAAGATGAACTAACACTACTGCTACCACTATCCTATCCCGAGGTTGTTAGACCCTAGTGTTGTTGAATAGCATGTTAAGAACTGCCAACTTTCGTTCATGGGGGGTAAGGTCGCTATGTGATCGAAGCGGTGGGGATGAACCAGCACCTGCTGTTGGGCCCTACTGTACCAGTGTTATGTCTTACTGCATTGCCTTTGATTTGAGCAGTGGACCAGAGTACAGGGATTGGCCTTTATCCATGAGGTGCTAACGTGTTAGGGGCAGTGAATAGGTCTTTGGGTGGGTCTAGAGTGGGTACATGCTTTGAATCAGAGACCTACATTATAAGTGACCTTTTTACGGTTGTATTTGTGTATTTGTATTTCAAAAGGGGGATGTACCGTTGTATTCATGCTTCGTACAAGTGTGCATACACAAATTTTCACGAATGTTGTTATGAAAAGCCGCCTAGTAACTGAAGTCAAACCCCAAACGTGAAAGTTCTTAGGTCGATGATTCTAGACTCTTTCCTCTTTGTCCTTCTTACGCCCCTAGACTCAATGAAGACAATTTTTAACAATGGGAAAAAAATCGAGTCTTTTCATCAAATACGATTAGAGTAAACGGTCATTAATCTCTCCAGAAAAAAAGAAAAAACATATAAATCTGTTACAGCGAGGAACCAACGATTCTTGAGGAACTAAGAGATCGCTTGAAGGGCCTCTCGATCGACTTCGACTTAAATTCGGGATGGACTCCGTCGCTTACACGAACTCGCCTTCTGTCCTTGGACGAAAGGAAGTAGGTTCCTGTGTTGAGAGGGGTGAAAGAGTTTCTGGAATCTACTCCTGAGGAGTGTAGAATGTACAGCTGTTTCTTGGTATTGCGATAAGGGACAGAGAATTCGGGCCACGGAGAGAGGAAGCGAGAACAGCGGAAATCCCCTCCTAAGTAATATAGGACGGTTTTGCTGGACTAGGCATCCCAGTGTGCCAAGGCAGCCAAGTTTCTGGAACTGAAACACCTTGTTCCAGTTCTATACTGGAAGAAATAGATGGATTTTCATGTACGCGCGTGTGTGTGTATTTACCCGCCTAACTAACTGTATTTACCTAAGTGTGATTTACAGGAAAAGGACTACACTTGTAGGGTCCCGTCTTTTTGTCTACACCCATCAAATTTTTATTCGATTATTTCTTGTCTTGATTTGTTCCAAAAGTTTATGTATCTTTACGAAAAGACATTTTTTTCGATATCCTTCAGGTATCTTATCTTCTTCATTTCTTTTTGTTCGTGACTTCTTGTCACTCATATCACAGAGATTTTTCGTCAAGTTCATCCACTCCTTTCTTAATTTTGAGTGAAAGCTGGTCCGTTTCTTTATTTCCTAATGCGGTCTGTCTGCTAAGCTGAGGAACCCTCTCAGTTGTTGTTCTTTGCAATCTTGTGGGTTTACTTATATCCTTTATATATATACATACATATATATATATATATATATATATATATATATATATATATATATATATATATCCATATATATATACATATATATATATATATTATATATGTATATATATATAATGTGTGTGTGTGTGTGTGTGTGTGTGTGTGTGTGTGTGTGTGTGTGTGTGTGTGTGTGGAATGTAACGCCCCCCGCACATGCATGGCCATAGTATAGAAAGGAAAGTAAAATGAATATATCTTTGTAAAGAATTGTGTTAGTCCAAGTAAAATGAGGTGGGAGATCCCACGATGATAAACGTGCAGAACGCATTTCAACGACTGAATGTATTTTCAGCGTGAAACAAGTACATGTATATTTGAATATAAATGTAGGTTTAGATAGATAAATGGATGAATAAATTATGAATAAATGTACGAACATGTAGATATAAATAGATAAATGGATGAATTGTGAATAAATGTACGAACATGTAGATATAGATAGATAAATGGATGAATGAATTATGAATAGATGTACGAATATCTAGATATAGATAGATAAATGGATGAATTATGAATGAATGTACGTACATGTAGATATACTCGTAGATAGATAAATGGATGAATGAATTATGAATTAATGTACGAACATGTAGATATAGATAGATAAATGAATTATGAATAGATGTTCGAATATCTAGATATAGATAGATAAATGTATGAATTATGAATGAATGTACGTACATGTAGATATACTCGTAGATAGATAAATGGATGAATGAATTATGAATAAATGTACATGTAGATATAGATAGATAAATGGATGAATGAATGTTTAAACATATCCTTACCTCTTCAACGTGTTCATGTTCGCAGGAAACTACAGAGTCGTCATGATTGCATAGACAGTCACCGCGACACAAGTTCGACTCGTTAGCCAGACTGTCTTCCTCTTCCTCTTCCTCAGTCGGGTCCACATATGCATCTCGGTCGCCCTGGGCACGGGTAAGTATGAGACCTTCCCTGGCATCCCCCAAGCCGCCGGGGGACAAAGGGATCTTGTCTTCCCTATGGTCGTTCACACTATCGCCTGGAATGAGATGTCATGCCCCATGTCATTTTTTTTTTTTTTTTTTTTTTTTTATTTTTTAGAACATTTTTACCTCTGGAGATACTGTAAAGAAATCGACTATTGGTATTTGAAATTTTATTAAAGTGAAGTATGTGTTTGTGTTTTGTGATAAATGGTTTTGCTCTGCTACATGTGGTGTTTGCCAGAATATAGTAATTGAATGTACCAGTTGGGATATTTCACCATGACATGTTTGAAAATATGCATCATTATTATCATATAGTTTTTATTATTATTATAATTAGTAGTAGTAATAGCAGTATTATCATTATTATCATCATTATTATTATTATTGCTACTATTATTATCATTATTATTGTTATTATTATCATTATTATTATTATTATTATCATTATTATTGATATAATTATTATTATAATTATCATCATTATTATAATTTAATTAGTGTCATTATTTTTCCTTATGATCATGTTCATTGATTTATTTTTTGCAACAACGGTGGCCAGGGACGAGGGAAAGATGATAAAATAAGCTAACGTATTAAATTTATAAAAAGGTGTGCAGATTATGAGCTCTTGCACTCTCCTTCATTTTTATGTTTTTAATTGAAAATGTCCTCCGTGCTTTCCCCAACTCAACCGATGTTTCTTTTTCCTTCGCTTTTATACAGTTCCTTTACAGAACCACCATCCACGCGCTCGGCCCTGTTAGTAGCGGTCATAACCACTACACCAGCAAGCCGCGCGTGTGTATGTACATCTTGTATGTGTGTCTATATGTGCACGGTATACATGGGACCACAACTCTTATGTAGTTGATTGACCGGGTAAAACAATGAATGGAAGATTCGAACTTTTAAGTATTTTGTAAAGGTAAAAATCTTTGCACAGCTTCAAGAGTGATTGTTATCATTTGTCTGTTTATTATTATTTCCTTTATTATCATTTATTATCATTTATCTGTCAGTTCATTATTATTTACTATATATCTGTCAGTTTATTATTCGTTTATTATTTAACTTTAACTATTTATTCATTTACTTATTTTATTTATTATTTATATTATTATAATTATCATTTATTTGTTTATTTATTTATCGTTATTATATATATATTTTTTGCATCCGACCTAGGTATGGACCAAGAGGTCTCCTGTCGGCATGCTCCTCCTTTGTAATTCTTTGAGAGTCCCGCATCATGAGTGAGGATCACCGCGCGCGGGGTACCTCTCGCCACGCCAAAGCTCTGCGGACCAGCACCCCACGGAGTGCCACCTTGTTCTTGTCGATCTTTTTGGAATGGTGATGAGTTAAGCCGTTTTCCGGGGGTTTTGATACACGTACACACACACACACACACACACACACACACACACACACACACACACACACACACACATATATATATATAAAAGATGTAATTTTTGTTATGGAAAAATAACCCAAGATGATACCTCGAAAATTTTCCCCATAGTGTTGTGTTCATTTGAATACTGATAGCAGTGTTATTATTTATATTTAGTGACAATTGTGTATATAGCGTGCATTAATGTAAGAAAAGATTCAAAGTTAGTTATGTAATTTACGTGATTTATAATGCTAGGGAAACCTCGCTGGCTGAGCTGGTTAGTGCGTCGTAACTTGCGGCAAAGGTTGAGGGGATGACGGTTCGAACCTTGCCACCGGTGAATTTGGACAAAGGGCGTGGTTCATTAAATTCCACGCTCCAAAGAGCTCTGTAAGAGGCACCATCCTAGCCTCCCGATAGGAGGAGGGGGGGGGGGGGAGGATTGTGGCATTAAACCATATCATCATCATCAAAATGAGATTTGTTCCCAACTGTGATCAAGACTGGCACGTTTTTAAACGATATCCGTTCTACCTCAATCTGAATACCGATGCAAAGTAGCAATTTCGGAAAATTGAATTACTTTCCTAAAGAGCGGGGCGCAAAACATTTAACGTTTTCTTCGATACAATACGACAGAAACGACAATAATATATATATATATATATATATATATATATATATACATAGAGAGAGAGAGATAATTGTGTACAGTGTTCTAATTTAAATAAGACTGCCCTCTCTTGCGAAAAGATTCTGAGGAATCCCATGGAAAAATATGTATGCAGATTATTCTTTATGGTTGATTTACAAAGCAAATGTATCGAGCATGAGCGTCCATCGACCAGTGGTCCATTAGGCAATTGTCTGTACGTGGGTGACACAATCCTTTACCGCATGAGTCAAGGAGCTAACCGGAGACGGTTACCAGAAGAATTCATGGACAAAGAGGTGAGGCTTCCTCTGGCTGAAGAACACTCAGAGGAGAATCCTGCCCAAGCCTAATTGGAGACCTTTCCCACGAAGGAACGCCAGGGGAGAGTGGAGGAGCGGTCGTTTCCCACGCATATCAAAGATATGCAGACACCGGAATAGAATAAGATAATAATGAATAAATAGACAAAAAAAAAATCGTCCCAATTTCCACGTAAAGCCTTTTCAATTGCGGCAAAACGCCCAGGAATCGAACTCAAGACCACCTGCTCATGAGTTCGACGTTGTATCCACTGGGCTAGTAAAACAGAAATCAAATTAAAAAGCCTCCAGTGGCCTGGCAAGTATAGAATAAAACGTAGAACAGCCTAGCTCAGAGTCAAGTGATATTGATACTATGCGGAGAGGCATGGTAGGCTGTCAACTGGAGGCGCTTAGCCGCAGCCGAACTCTACCCCGTATGTTCAGTCATCAATGGGGGAGGTTCGAACCCTGGTCCAACGCGCGTACGAGTAGCAGATTTATTCTGTACCCTCTCGTGGTGGGACGATAATTGATGTTAGTGTCTCGTCTTCGGGATTGCCCACGACCAAGAGAAACAGGCAAGATATCTTGATCTTAAAGTCACAGAAAAAGTCTCGGAAAGGTTGGTACCTATGCAGAAACCTCGGACGGGTTGGTACGCGTGGGTAGATAGGAAGCACGGCTCCAAGTCCAGGGGCCGAATTTATAAGATATCCTAACTCCTAAGTCTAGACATAAATCTTCAAAATGGCGCAGATTTTACCTAAATATCTATGTCGGCGACCTAACTGCTTACGTCTAGAATGTTTAGACATAAGCATTTAGGTCGCCGACATAGGGATTTAGGTCAAATCTCCGACATTTTGAAGATTTATGCCTAGACTTAGTGGTTATGATCTTTTATAAATTCGGCCCCAGGTCTTCTGCCCATGCTTCCTGAGCCACGGCACAATAACTCTAATAAATATTGCTTAAAGCGCAGTGGCAATAATCCCCTTTTATACATAACTATCTTTTCATTTTCCTACAGACTTCTCTTCCCGCGTGAGCAGATCGTCTTTTCTAGGTAGTCCATAGATATGTCCATCTGCTCATAACAAAGGATGCTCCTCTTTCGTCCTCTTGTAGTACAATGTTGGTGATCCACAGCTATACAGTAATCATCATATATTCAAATTAAAACAATAACTATATATAAAAGATAAATTTATTTTCTAACACATTGGTAAGATGACCTGTAGATTCCACTTTCGGAGAAAAGAAGGAAAGTTGTACGAAGATACGTGTATCACGATCACTGTCTGTGATCCTCTTCAGCGTGAAAAGGTCCCAACCAGCGATCGTAATATACGTATCTTCGTAGGACTTTCTTTTCTCCGATAGTGGGATGTACAGTTCAATAATTACATAGATATTTTTTATTTCATCGTCACTTCTGTCGTATTGTATCGAAGTAAAGCAATTCAGTTTTCCGAAATTGCCTCCATGTATCACTATTCGGATAGAGTTAGAACGGATCTCGTTTAAAAACGTGCCAGTCTTGGGCACAGCTGGTAACAAAACACCCCAGGCTTTGTCTTTCTCAACGTAATAATACACTATTTAGTGCATTTTTTCATTCATTAATGTTGTTTCACTACAAATTATCTTATGATTTGTTTCCCCTAAATGTACGATGGATGGTGGGATTGTTTCAGAATCGCAGTGGACTCGAACTTAGCGTCGTCGCAATGATGACGCACTTTATAGATTTTGTTACTGCCGTCAGACGATTTAATTCACCGAGGGCAGAGGCCCCGTGAAAAAAGAAATCAAAGCGACACGTGTGGTGACTCGTATACAATTGAGCAAGTAAATTCGTTAACACTGTTTGCATGGGTGTTCAAGTGACTTTTACAGACTAATGAAAGATTTGTTAACAAATTAATAATTGTAAATTAATCCCTTTACTCTTTCGTTCAGAACGAAAAATCGCTGTTCTTTGTGTCGCTAAACAACACTGCTGGAAACAGAAACTGTTGAAGAAGTTATTTCCAACCTCAACGTCTTCCATTCCGAGGGAACCCATAGCTTCTTGGAGACAACTTCCCCCTGGTGCCGCTTGAGGTCGAGGGGTGCCCTCATACCCTAATCTCCTCTGGGCACCGCCAGTCCCAACAGTGGCATCACGTGGACACTACCTCGTGATTTCATCTGGGAACTGTTCCGGATCAGCGCAAGGTTGAAGTCCGGGTGGATGACAACCCCACAAAAAAAAAAAAAAAAAAATGCAGTTTTGAGTTCTTACCTGGTCTCTCCGCGAACCCGTTGTTCGTGGGCAGGTTAAACGCCGGCCTTGGTCGATCCCTGCGATTCACGCCAGATATGAGATCATCACAGTTGACACAAGTTATGACACATGTCAGAAGGACCACCACTGCCAACCCCGCTGTCCTTAGGGATATCATGGCGGTGTTTTTTTCTTTGTTCCTTTTCTTTTGGGTGGGATGGGGTGCTAGGATCCGATCCTGAAGCTGTTAAGATACACACACCACGGAGCAGAACACGCTCTTGGGCGGGACGAACTGGAACAGTCACGAAAACCGCGGAGTTTCTTCTTCAAGAAGCAAGAAGGACCTGGAGGTTTCAGGAGTTCAAAGGATGACGCTTCTTTGGAGTATAAGGAGTATTAAGAAACAGGATACTATGGGATTTGACTTTTTCCTGAGACCCACTTTTGACTTGACGAAATGCTGCGTCGCTACAGTAAGACGACCTCGACACGCGAGCTCTCCGACAGAGGCTCCTCACCACACTCGAAGTGTATGTCGAACTGGTCTTCGGCTGTCAGACTCTCCAGGGAGCCAAACACGCGCGGCCAGGAAATGACGCACGTCGCTTTTCGTACATCTGGGACTTGTTCTCATAACACGTAGATGGACTGGAGGGGGAGGCCTCCGGAGTGGGTAGCGCGTCACTGACCGCGTGAGCTTGGAAGGGGCAGCATTCCCACCGCTAACACTGAAAAACAGGATAAAGGCACTCAGAAGATTGACAGATATGGGTGATTACGTCAGAGTTGTGAGATCAGATTTCGTCCACAGGGATTTGCGTTGTCCACAAATGATGCAACCCAAAAAATATTTTTATATAAAAATGCGTAATCATAAACATTTGAGGAAATTTTTTTTGCTTCTTGTCTTTCTCCAAAAACATATAAATCTCGACTTCATTATTACTTTCTAGTTACTATAGTACCATTAATACTTACATAAATACATACATACACACACCAACAGCCACCATTCCTTTCATAAGGGGGGGGGTGACCTGGTCAAGGCACAAACCCTCCTTTATCCATCCAAAACCTATTTTGATGGCCTGAAACCAGTAGTTCCCAAACTTTTTTTTTTCAGTTTTACAACTATACGTACTAAGTTAACATTAATCCAAATCCCGGATACCGCAATGTTTTCTTTTTTATTATTATCTATTTTCTATTTCATTTATTTATATATCTATTCATCTATTTATTTATTATTTTATTTATTTTATTTTAGTTTACTTTATTTTATTTATTATTATTATTATTATTATTATTATTATTATTATAATTTTTTTTTTTTTTTTTTTTTTCACCCCTCCATTACCCCCGAAAATTTATTACCTCCCCCCAGGGGGTAATTTACCCCGGTTTGGGGACCACTGTCTTAAACGATTTCAAATAGCACATAAATGGGAAATAAGAGAGAGAGGAGGAGATACTAATGTTGACTTGGGAGAATGGCTAGTAGAGTAAATCACGACTTATGCCACACTGAGCGGACTCTTTGAAGCGCACGGACTGTAGCTACATGGTGTAGCGTTGTATTTACTTTCCATGTTAAATATCACTGAATTGCGGCCTGCTTTATTGTTTTCATATGAAGTTTTAGTTGTAAGCCTTGCATGATATGTGCTACTATGCTATAAATACCTTTGCCTTTTGAAACTGAACACTGTGGTGCCGTGTGACACAGGAAATAGACTGAGTGCTGATTCGACTGAGGTGGGCGTTGGCAGACTGGGCTTCTCGGCGGATTAATTTACATGTTTTCGGTGTATTGTAGGTAACGATTCGTGTATACTAGAGTTCAAAGTTATGCATCAAATAGGTAAATGAAATTGCCAAGTAAAATTAAAACGTGAAATATCCTCATTCAAGGGTACCGAAAACGAGTCCAGCTTTCCATTCGTTGTTTTAATCATGTTTGACCTTATTATTATAATTTGGTTCTATTATGAATTAAGAAAAAAGTAGGATTTATATATATATATATATATATATATATATATATATATATATATATATATATATATATACAATAACACTCAGACTTAGTATTTGTCTTTTATAGATGTTATATTAACAACACGAATTAAGAATACACTCTAGATATTTGGGAATACTGTATATAATACAAGTTAAATCTCTCCTGCTTCCCTTCCACGAGTCCATATCTTCAAAACGCTGATCAATTAATCATTGCTGATGATATACTTAGGAAAACAAATCAGCACTGATGGGAAACGTCATTCGGTGGTATTCTTAAAGAATGTTTCCCTTCCAAGGATTTACATAAGTTTTGTATAAGAAAATATTTTCTAAGAATACCCCCGTAAGATTCTTACGGTGGTATTCTTGAAAAATTAATTTCCAAGGATTTATATGAGGAATTTTTAAGAATACCACCGATTTTCCGTCGAGTCTATGGTCTCTTCTTCTTCTTCTTCTTCTTCTTCTTCTTCTTCTTCTACATCTTCTTCTTTTTCTTCGTCTTCTTCTTCTTCTTCTTCTTCATCTTTTTCTTCTTCTTCATCTTTTTCTTCTTCTTCTTCTTCTTCTTCATCTTTTTCTTCTTCTTCTTCTTCATCTTTTTCTTCTTCTTCTTCTTCTTCTTCTTCTTCATCTTTTTCTTCTTCATCTTTTTCTTCTTCTTCTTCATCTTTTTCTTCTTCCTCCTCTTCTTCTTCTTCGTCATCGTCTCAACTTACTGCATACAGCCGAATAAGCCGAATGTCAGTCGGATTGTTCTAATTTTTTCAGCTTCTTTTATTCTTCTTAATCATGTTTTTCTTCTTCTTTTTCTTCATCTTCTTCTTCTTAGTCTCAACTTACTGCATACCGCCGGATAAACAGAATGTCAGTCGATTGGTCTGGTTTTTTCAGCTACTTTATCTTCTTCTTCTTCTTCTTTTCTCCTTCTTCTTCTTCTTCTTCTCCTCCTCCTTCTTCTTCTTCTCCTTCTTCTTCTTCTTCTTCTTCTTCTTCTTCTTCTTCTTCTTCTTCTTCTTCTCCTCCTTCTCATTCTTCTTCTCCTCCTTCTTCTCATTCTTCTCCTCCTCCTCCTCCTCCTCACAGCCGAGTAAGCCGAACCCCTCGACGGAGTAGGTGAAGACACCGTGGGCTTTCCCCCAAGCTGTCACTTCGCCGCTGCGCCCCGTCAGTAACCAAAATCCCGCTTCGTCCTCCTGCGAGGCGATGAGGTGTTTGGGGAGGAAGCCCATCAGGGTAAGGCTTCCGTAGGTCCCTGGGGTTTCCCCTCAAGGTCGACATCTCAAGGTTGATCGTCCCTTTTAGTGCAAATGATCGACATCCTGTTGTTCAGCATTTAGCGTTTTACCTAGAACCCTCCCACCCACTCCTCCGATGTTGGTTATGATTATATATGGCTAAATGGGTTGAAATATGTGTATTACGTCAATAGGTCAAGAGGGGTTGAGGCAGCAGTCAACCGGAGACCACTCCTTAGCTGAACACAGCTGGCTGGCGTTGGCCAGAATAGAATATTCATTGCATGCCACCCAGTCAACTGGGTAAGTCTTACACGAGGAAAAGGGTTTCCTTTTTATGAACATCACACGTCCAGGAAGAATTTAGCTTCTGCGGAAACTAAGATTGCACCTTGACCCCATTTCCCTTTACGTGCCCGGAGTTCCCCCTCCCCTCAGCTGAATAAAATCGTCTGGTGGACCTTTGGATATAATCTACAGTACTGAGAAAGGGACATAGCAATCCTCCAGGCTAAGCACTTACTTATTCGGGAAACAATTGTTATGGTCGTATGGGGCTCTCCTCCTCAGATACCATGGTTATGTACGCGAGCGTTATCACATTGGGCTATTTTCCCTCCGACTGTTGGAGCAAATTTGCAGCTCGTAGCTTTCGGGAAGGAATCTGATATGCTGGAGGAAAATAATTTTCCTCCAGCATATCAAACTGCATTCCATGTAATTTTTTTTTTTTTTTTTTTTTTTTTTTTTTTTTTTTTTTTTTTTTTTTTTTTTTTTTTTTTTTTTTTTTTTTTTTTTTTTTTTTTTTTTTTTTTTTTTTTTTTTTACAAAATAGTTTACCACGGTGATTTTACGGCGGAAAGAATTCTGGAGATGGGTGATACCGCCGATTTATCGGAGGTTGAAGGAAAAATAGCCCAGTGTGATAACTCCTTAAGCAGTGCAACAGAAGTTACAGGTGCAGAAGTAATCTTTGCTCTAGTACGGAACTAGATCACCTGAAGAATTGTCACCCTAGAACGTCCACCTGAAGAATCATCACCCCAGGTTACCCCATCTGAAGAATTGTCATCTCAAACAAGAATACATGAAGAATCACCACCCAGGTTGGGTTAGATTAAGTTTGGTCAAATTAGGTTGGTTAGGTTAGTGTACATTAGATTAGGTTAAGTTGGGCTAGGATAGGTTAAGTTTGGTCAAAGTGGGTCAAGTTAGGTTTGGTTAAGTTAGGATAGGTTAGTTTAGGCTACCCTATGTTAGGTTAGGATAAGTTATGTTAAGTTAGGATAAGTTATGTTAGGTTAGGATAAGTTAGATTAGGAATCGTCACCCCAGGATAGCCCATTTGAAGAATTGTCACTCCAGAATAGCCCACCTGAAGAATTATCGTAAAGGAAGCGTTCTTGAATATGTAGATGTTTGACTGCAGAAAGCGGACCCTATACGATCAATATCATTACGCAATATTATGTACTATACAGTACTATTGACCACTTTGTTGACACCATCTGCCATTTGGGCTGTGAGTAAGGGCTTCCAGAGGTCACTATCTCCTTCCCACCACAAACCTTCCTTTCACCGTCAGTAATATTGTTCAATGATGAATATTGCGCAATAATATTGATCGTGTAAGGTCTGCTTAACCACAAACACAAGCGGACACGAACTTGTGGCCATAACGGTACTTAACGGTACTTGCGTAAGTTGGTAGTGTCCGCCATCTTGAATTAAAAAACTGACCACAGTCCGAGATTTTCTCAGAATTTCCTTCGACAAAAACCACAACACTTAAGGAAGGACGTCACCGTACCCACTTCGAGTCTCTGAATCACTAAAGTCAGAAATGGAAGTCTTTCCCTTAGGGTCCTTTCCCTGACCCGGGATATTTCGGATCCCTACATATTCCTGTACATCAAGTGATGTCATGCATACAACCCCTTAAGCGATATTTTTGACAACTTTTCAAGGTTATTTTAGGGTGCGTTCGGTTAAGGTAATTTGATTAATCTAAGTTTGATTACATTAGGGGTAGTGTGGTAGCCAAGTGGATACAGTGTCGAATTCATGAGCAGGTGGTCGTGAGTTCGAATCCCGGGACCCGCTGAGGGTCATGTCGCATTGGTTACCGACAACCCTGGCCAGGCGGGGAGGCGATCTAACACTGGCAAAAAAAAAAAAAAAAAAAAAAATCAGAAGTTTCCCTCAACTGACAGGACCTTGCTCTACCAGGGGTTTCTCACTTCCCACTGCGTGGGAGTGGGATGGTGAGTTTGGCAAATGTAGTGGTTTCGAAGTGGAGGAAGAGACCCATTGGGAAGGAAGGAAGGAAGTTCTTGCCATTACCAAGACTTGTTGATTACGGTTACCGTCTCGGCCCATAGTTTCATTAAATAAGTTATCACATTGGGTTTCCACGGATTTCGCCAGCGCCGACCGTTGAGAGTTCGTTTGAGTAAAAACGACTTTGGTTTACAATATTCTACTTGCTAAATCTCCAAATATCAAATTATCTTTCCGTCATATTTGGTAAAGCTGAATGATGAACTGAGATTGTAAACCTATAGGAGTGTTAGACATACTCTTGAAATTTTCTTAAAGAAATCTAGATTTCTGTAAGCGAAGTCGTATACTAGTTATTCAAATGGAGGTTGGAGGTAGGATGTCGGAGGGAAAATTACCCAGTGTGATAACCATTGAAGATCTCGTATGGTTAGACCACGTAACGTTTGGACAAACTCACACTGTAGTTTGAGAATTTTGTTCTTCAGTTAAGTAACCTGCTTTATCGCCAAACGTCAGCTAAACATTTCGACCATGTCATCCCATGGACACTAAGTTTTACCAGCGCTTCTATACTTACGGGCAATCACGTATATAGGAAGTGGTCGCGGTAGATATATTGAATGCTCACAGAAACATTAGAGATGGTTCGGGAGTCTGCCTGGGGGCATGCCGGGGATGTTCTATAAGGTTGTGGTGAGAGTGCGGCGATATTTTAGAAAACATTTTACTTCCTCAACATTGACGGAGTCAAATAGTCTTTAGGCTCGTCTCACACGTATCGACTTTTCGCCGTCCACGACACGACGTCGTCCCCTCAAGTAACCATGGGTGTCTATGGAAGCTTTCGTACGTCACGACCACATGCGAGAGTGTCCATAGACACACATAATTATTTGAGCACGACGTCGTGTCGTGGACGGCGCACGGCGAAAAGTCGATACGTGTGAAACGAGTCTCTGCGTCCTGTGGCACTCCGAACTGCACTCGGAAGATGTTCGTGGCATTCAGGTTTCCGAAGGATTAGCAATCCCCCACCTGTCCTTGAGTTCTCTTCCTTCCGAATTCCCCGGCGTGGCGTTATTAACATTCTCTGTAAACTTTTGGAAACCACTGAATACTTCTTTTTTCTTTTTAACTGGAAATCACGTCGCATGTTCCGACTTCCTGAAGCATGAACTTTGGTTTAAATATCATAAATTAGGGTAGGTTGTATGTAGATGTACTTTTTGTAGGAGTGTGAGCATCTGTATATGCACGTGTATATATATATATATATATATAATATATATATATATGTATATATATATTTTTTTCAACCACAAATCACTTTTAATTCCATGACATCACAGTCGAGACTGAAGAATCGCTCGATGGAGGCATCCGTTGGAAATTGAAACGTGGACGAGCCGAGGATTCGAAGCCAGCTAACCCGTAACAAAGTTACAGTGACTTAAACCAATACGCTATCAACAATACGGGTTAGCTGGGTTCGAATCCTCGGCTCGTCCACGTTTCAATTTCCAACGGATGCCTCCATCGAGCGATTCTTCAGTCTCGACTGCGATAGCATGGAATTAAGTGATTTGTGGTTGAAAAAAGATATTAATTGATCACTGAGAACCATTCAGTGTATATGTATATATATATATATATATATATATACATATATATATATATATATATATATATATATATTCATATACCAATAGGCTTCTACCTTATATGGGAGGTAGCCAGCTAAGGTATGCATCTATCACACCCCATCCCATTTCCACCCGTCACCCATTTCCCTCTCATCTTAGCTCCTTGTGGATGAAGGGTTATTCTTATCCCCTGCCCACCGCCCGTGTCAGAAGCAATGCAGCAAGACACAGCTGGACCAACCGCTTTATCTACACGGCGACCCTCCCTCCTCCTTCCCCTGTGAAGAGAAATCCCTTTAGACCTCGTTAATATGTGTTTGAATTCACAGCCATTTTCCACGCACATTTATCTCTTTTCTGCTCCCTCCCCTGCACAAGACAAATAGTGACGAAGCTAATAATGATAATAATAATCATCATATTAATTATAGTAATAATAATATTAATAATAATAATAATAATAATAGTGGGACAATAAAGACAAAAATGATTATAATGAATATACTCGAAAATGCATATATGAATTTCTTACAGCAAATATGGTAGTTACGATCGTATCCTTTAAACTCCTTACAGAGATTTTCTTAATCAGCAGATAAACGAATAAACAAACAAACAAATAGATAAATAAACAAATAAATTAATAAACAAGGATGTGAGTGGCTTATTTTTATGTTGGTCTTCAGAGAACAAAATTTCAGCTCATTATTTCATCATCTCGGTGCGCTTTCTTTCTTCGTTTGACATTCTGGTACTTTGCGTTTGGGAAAGTGTTTATAACAGTTCATTGTTCCTGTAACGGAAATGACGTAAATGTCAGGTTGTACGTGTTCAACCGTTCGTCGATTTTCATGTGTACATAAACATCGGGTTTCCTGTTCAACTTACCGTGCTCGCTGTACGATGCCTTCCGACCGCGCACGACACCACGTAACGGACAGAGGCAGAGAGGAAAAGAGGAGAGTAGCGGCGTGCGAAGTCGCCGTTGAAAGAAACGGTGACCCCGGGCATCCAGATGGAGACGGACAGCCAACCAGATCATTCAGAGGAAAGAACTTGATCAATATGATTGGATTTATATTTAAATCGAATAATCAACTCCGACTCCGACTCCGACTCCGACTCCCGAATCCGACTCCGACTCCCGACTCCGACTCCCGACTCCTTAACTCCTTGACCCCTTTGTGGAAATCTATTCTCCAGATTCATATACCAGCCTCCCACACCTATTCAGCAAGCATTTTATAAATATTTTTCATGTATATTATTTTTTACGTGAAACATTCACTAGTATGATAAATGTACTCACATATACACTCAACCAGCTTTATATATGTATATGCACACAAGCACGTATATTCGTATAAACATACATATATTAAATATATAATGGTATTATTTATGCTCATGATCATCTACCAGCTTATGAGCACTTTCAAATCTGTCATGGCAGAGTTGCCACTTCAAGCTAGATATCTTCTTTTTCCTTTGTGCCCCTCCCCTTCCCCCCAAAAAAAAAAATCATCTGTTATTTCATTTGTCCAATCTCATAAACCTTCTATCACAATATTAGGAAAAGATGTGACAAATCATGATGAGGAAAGGTTAATGGAGAATGGCCTACCTAGTACTTACTGCAGAATTAATTTTACCATGTTACCATAAAAACCAGGAATCAGTTCAGGAAAGAGAGAGACAACCTTCCCCTGTGCACATTGTTCATATCTGCTGTTGTTCCTCCCCTTTTCAAACATCATCAAATGCTGTGACATATGCTCTAATGTCATTCCTATCTGGCCTCTGAGACTGGTCAAAGTTGATCTCAGGGCACTTCCTTTGACTTTTACATACATGAAGACGTACGTGCATAGTGCATACGTAGTGGATATATACTATTGTCTACACTGTCATGTACGTGTGTACATGATAGAGTTCTAGATGTTAACATAATTTGAATTAATTAGACTGTCAACAAAGGTAAAGTAGCTTGTTTAAATCATTTAAAGGTAAAAATCATCTGTCACTTGACAGTTGACAAATTATTCAGGAATTTGAATTAATAAATATATTTATTGAGTATTTATTAGAAATAGAAATACATTCCACTGGCTATAACTCCCATAGTATAGAATGAATGAAATATTAATACAAACTACATTCTAGAAACTTCTATAAATGGTACATATCCTGTAACTAGCAATAAAACTATTCTATACTGGACGGTTATTAAATTTTCTCAACACAAAACGTATCAAATTTTTTTGATTTTTTAAACTTGGAATAATGAGACCTACCGCTTTCTATTTGCACAATAGCAACAAATTATTTCACAGTGCACATCTATAGACAGTATTTTACAACTATTGTTGGCTTGTCAATTACTGTAATGGTAAAAATTCAGACAAAGCTTTCAAGAATATAACAAAATATATGTACTGTACCTTGAATACACCCGTATTATTACGTTAATAACTAGTTTGAAAATTAAATCTATAAAAATTTCTTATGATAAAATATTTTATATGTTCCTTGAATCTACTAGTATTATTACGTGAATAACGAGGTTAAAGCTAAAATCTATACAAATTTCTTATTTGTAAACATTAAAAAAATAGGCTTTATTCATAATTACAGAACTTATAGACTACTCAATTGAAATTTGCAAATAAAAAAATTATAGTTTGTACTTTATATAAGTAGGGTAAACTGATATCATCTTAATGTGATGAAATGGTTGGTTAGATTAGCCTATGAGAAATATAGGTTAGAGTCCTAGACTACCCTATGAATAGAGGCAGCCTTTAGTCTAGGAAAAACAAATTCGACTCTACAACTTATGGTAAAAAGACAGGTAAATGTGGATTATAAGGTTATTTTGGGATTATTATTTTTCTTTAAATAGAAAATGAAATAAAATAAATTAAAATAGAATAATAAAGATGAATAAAAATAAGAATAAAAATAAAAATAAAAGAATAATTTTTTCATTAATTCATTAGTTTTTTTTTTTTTTTTTTTTTATCTATTTATTATTTTCTAAAGAACCCGAAATAGGTTTTTTCTGTATGTATATATATATATATATATATATATATATATATGTTTAAATTGCTTAACATGTTGGAACACTGCTGAGCTATCTTGTGCATATTTAATGGAACGTTTATGTTCAATCATCCTGGAATTCAAATACCTTCCAGGATGATTGAACATAAACGTTCCATTAAATATGCACAAGATAGCTCAGCTGTGTTCCAACATGTTATTGACAAATGTGTGATTACATTTTTCACCTGTAATATATATATATATATATATATATATATTATATATATATATATATATATATATATATATGTATATATATGCTGTATATACACTCTTCATCAAAGTTTTAAAAATAATACAAACTGCTAATGATTCGCTAGGTTAGCCTATCTCATAATCAGCATTTATCATACAACAGGTAGGACCTTACAATTGGCCTAGGCTACGTCACTGGGAAAAGTAGGAAACTTTGGCAAAATAATCTAAATTTTTCTTTCATCCAATGCTTTTTGTTTACCAATTCCTACAAAAAGAAACATAGCCAAATCATGCAAACTGTATATCTTGTAGGTAATATTTAAGGTCCGGTAGTCACTCAATAGGCTGCTATAGGGTTTTACAGACTATTCCGTATACCAGTATATCAATATTTGTCTTTACCAAGGTCACATTACACAATATACAAGATTTGGCCTAAATGTTTTCTTTTTACTACTATTAAGAGATTAAAAGAAGAAGAGAAGTTGATTCAAGTAGGGGAGAAAAGGTAAAAGGCAAAGATGAAAAGATGATAATGGAAGAGGAAGCGATAAGGGGAAGATGGGCAGAATATTTTAGGGAACTGTTGAATGTAGAGGAGGATAGGGAGGGAATGGTGATAGCAGTGGGAGGCGCAAAGAAAATGACAGTGATGGGTGAGGAAAATGAGGGAAAAATAAGAAAAAATGAGGTGGAAGTAGCGATTAAAATTATGAGAGCAGGTAAGGCACCTGGGTTAGATGGGTGTCATGCGGAGTGTCTGAAGAAGGGAGGTAAAGTAATAGTAGACTGGTTAGTGAGGTTGTTTAATGTGTGTCTAAGGAAGGGTAGAGTACCAGAGGACTGGAGGAGTGCAGGTATAGTTCCGCTTTTCAAAGGAAAAGGGAACAAGTGTGAATGTAGTAGTTTCAGAGGGATCAGTTTGTTGAGTGTAGTTGGGAAGGCGTATGGGAGGGTTATAACTTAGAGAATTAGGAGAGGACCAGAGGAAGTAATTGGTGAGGAGCAGTGTGGGTTTAGGAGAAAGCTTTAGGAAAGGGTAAGGATGTCTTTTGGGCCTTTATGGATTTGTAAAAGGCTTATGATAGGGTAGACAGGTATTGGAAGAAAGCTGTTAAGAGCAGTCAAGAGCTTTTATGAGAGTAGTAGAGCCTGTGTTAGAATCAGAAATGGAGAGAGTGAATGGTTTGAGGCAAAGGAGGGACTACGTCAGGGATGTGTCATGTCGCCATGGGTGTTCAATGTGTATATGGATGGGGTGGTACGGGAGGTAAATGCAAGAGAAATGGGCAGGGGACTGGAATTGGTTGCGGAAAATGGAGAAAAGTGTGAGGTAAGTCAGTTGTTGTTTGCTGATGACACTGCATTTGTGGCAGGGTCAGAGGAGGCATTGGGAGAGTTAGTGACTGAGTTTGGGAGGGTGTGTGATAGGAGAAAGTTGAAGGTGAATGTAGGTAAAAGTAAAGTGATGAGGTGTACAAGAGGAGAGGATGGTGGAGAGTTTGAAGTAAGTCTTAAAGGGGAGAGGCTGGAGGAAGTGGATAGTTTTAGGTACTTGGGGGCATATGTGGCTGCAGAGGGAGGAGTAGAGGTAGAGGTAAGCTGTAGATTGAGAGAAGCAAACAAATGTCTTGGGGGATTTAAAAAAGTAATGAGAAATAGACATTTGGGAATTAATGCAAAGAGGAGATTGTATGAAGGGGTGATTGTGCCGACAGTGCTGTGTGGGGCAGAGACATGGAATTTGAGAGAGGCAGAGAGGAAGAGTTTAAATGTGTTTGAGATGAAATGTCTGAGAAGTATGGTGAGGGTTACAAGGCTGGATAGAGTGAGAAACGAGGAAGTGAGAAGGAGAGCTGGGGTGGAAAAGGAGTTGGCTGAGAGGGCTGATGAAAGACTATTAGGATGGTTTGGACACACGGAAAGAATGGATGAAGGAAGACTGGTGAAAGGGGTATGGAAGGCAGAGATGGAGGGAGTGAATTTGAGAGGACGACCGAGGATGAGATGGATGGATGGGGTGACAGGAGCGTTGAGCAAGAGGGGAATGTCTGTGGAGCAGGGAAGGGAGGTGGCAGAAGATAAGGATGAGTGGAGAAGGGCTGTGTATAGATGATACTGTGATGAAAAGAAAGGGATGGGATGGGAGGATGGGGGGGTTTGGGGAGTGGGAAAGTGTGAATGATACTTTTACGCAGCCCGAAGGGACTTCTCCCCGTCCTCCGTTTTCTATGTGAGGGGACGGAGAGAGGGGGGTCGCCAATTAAGTGAAGCGGCCTTGCTGTGGATGTGCTGTGTCCTGCATTGCTTCTGACCCAGGGTGGTGGGCGGGATGCAGGGATGACCCGTCGTCCACGAGGAGCTAAGATGTGAGGGTGGAAGGGATGATGGGTGGGAGTGGGTTTATTCCTTTTGACTTGGCTACCTCCCTGATAAGGGGGAAAAAGCCTTTTGTATATAGATAGATAGAATTATGGTTATGGGTTAAAGCATAAATATCTGGTACACTTAGGCCTAATTTGCAATTGTCTTTATAGCATAATCAGTTTTGAATTAGATTAAAATGGTTCGTGATTTTCTTTACTCTGATTTCTATTTTTCATTGCTTCACTTGTAGGCCTATTGTATTCACTAGTAACCATGATCAGTAGCCTGTTTCTATTTCGTATATTCCAAACCATTGAATTTCTTTGATAAATGTATGATTTTCATATTCTGAAGTAGCTTTATCATAATCTAGCATATTTCTATTAAAGGAAAATGTGATAAAACTACCGAAAATGAAGGAAAAGAAAATTCACTGGGAGACACTGCTTCAGGCAGAATCTGCAGCTGTTTGTTTACATTAGTTAGTACTATAGTCAGCGCACTAGACTTAAAGAAACGAAACCTTTGTATAGAAAACATTGCTTTGATTTTTACCTCAGTGGTGGTGTGTGACAAAAAATTATAATATAATCATATGAGGCAACATTATAAAACTATAAAATAGAATTATAAAATAAAATGAAATTATAGAATAATTATATAGATCTCAGTGCAACGGGTATAGTAGCACACAATGCCGTCACATGGCGGCAGCACGAATTGATGTTTATTTATGTTGAGGTAAAAAGCATTGCAGTATAGTACAAAATATCATATATATATATATATATAGTTTCACTCTCCTTACAGGAAACAACTACAAATACATGACCACAAACACTTTTACCCAGACTGACAACGATAGCTTGTCAGTATTGTGTATCTTTTTATTTTTATTTTTTATTATTGATGGATCGTTTATTGTTTCCATCTGGAGAGACCACTTAGTGTACATATACACTGCACACACTCACTATTGCCTCCAAAAATAAAAGCAAAACCATACAAAAACTGCTAAATTGTGCAACTGGTAAAACCAAACAGGGAAACCATGTTAAAAAAAATATTTTTTTTGGACTTAAGGAGTCGGAGTCGGATAAAAAAAATCCGACTCCGACTCCGACTCCTAGTACTCTTAGAAATCCGACTCCGACTCCGACTCCAGCTAAAACCTCCGACTCCCTCCGACTCCGCAGCCCTGCTTACTGCCTATTATAGCTATTGGCTTGAGAAATAATTAAACAGAATTTTAAAACGTTATTTAATGTCCCTATTGCAGAAAGGATACGGGGGAAAACTATTTCATATATTGTTGATTCTCACGCAAAGTTCGTATATTACGGTAATATATTCAGGGTTTCTCTGACCTCTTTTATTATAATTATTTTATCAGCCTTGTGGGCGGCATGTTCAGACTAGAATTACCGCCCCCGGGCATATGCCCCCCTGCCCAGGCGCGGATCCAGGAATGTTATTGGGGGGGGGGGGGGACCGATAAGCAATAACCGATACTTGAAATACGCCGATATTTTAACCCCAAGAATAATGCTGTTGGCTTGGATATTGGTCCAGAAACCTAAGTCTGTTTTGCTCGTAATTGTATGTAAAATCAGATATAATTCACAAATATAATTCAAATCAGAAATTCCCACTAAAAAGTGTTTATCCAAGGAGAATCAAAATCGAGATGAGTGTACCCGCGCCTGCGTCTGCCCCTGCCCAACCCCCCATGTGAGGGCCCTGAAAATATCTCTCTTTCTCATCATATTTCTGAGTACTATGAGGCCTTATACTTGAATCTTTGAGGCATACATTCTAGAAGTTGGATCTGGGCATCACCTGACCTCAGCACTCCATTAGTAGAGAGAACAGGAGTTAAGGGAGAGATAAAAAAATTATGAATAGTTTGGCAAAAAAATAAAGCAAAACAGAGATGAAGAATGAAATTAATCTTGCTCCCAACAGCACCGTAATTTCGAAGATACATGCCAACTTTATGGATGCAGATGACTGGTGGTAATGGACGTGGAACTGCCTGGTGTAGGCCTTATGGGCTCTTGCAGTCTCCTTCATTCTTATGTTCTTATAAGTCATACTGCAGTGGTTACAGGACTTCTATGAGGATTGGGTGAATTGTAATTTGTGGGTGAAATCCAGCATTTCTATCCTTAAGGATAATATTACACCCTTAAAGGATTGTTCTTGGGCAGCATTATATAATGGGGTTGACCTGGGGCTAGGGTGTGGGGAGGTTAAAGATAGGATGGAGATCATGGATAGACCTGGTAAAGGACAGATTTAAGGTCAATGGAAAATTAATATAGTAGAAGTTGAAAGTGAGCAGATTTAGTCTTTCTTGAATGAAGATTATCTTCAATCAAAAAGGAATGTTGTATGACTGATTCTGAGGTCATCAAAGTTCCTACGATGCCGACAACGTTAATTTCATGTAGTCAGTGCCCCGTATAGGATCCAGTTGTGAAAGAGGAAAATTGTGTGTGAATGTAGGGTTACCTACAGCCCCGGCCAGGCAGAGAGGTGACCCAGCATTGGGCTAAAAAAGCAGCTACTGGCTACAACTGACAAGATTTTGATCTACCAGGAATTTCTCACTTCCCACTCTATGGGTGTGGGATTGCGTGTTTGGCGAGATGTAGGGGTGGGGTGTTGTTATTCATTATAGAGAACAAAGGACAAACTTTTGTCTGGGGGTCATTGTCAGAGTACCGAATAAGGCAGTCACTCTTGCAGGGCTTATCTAGTTATCTCAGTGTGGTAGGTTGTTATAGATGCTTGAGCAACATGCTACTGGGATGGTTCCTTTGTTGCATTCCATTAGTACCTGTGAAATGGTCTGTGAAGGGTGTGTGATGTTAGTGTTCTGACACAATTGTGCTGCAGTCATCCTCATGTAGTACTCCATTGGGAGGATTTTGTTTTCCGTATGTAGGGATCCAATGGGGGTGGTTTTGGTGCATCCTGATATTTTTCTCATTGCTCCATTCTGTAGTGTTGTGAATTGTATTCCAATTGCTGATTGTTACGTACCATGCTGTGTAGATGCTTATTAGTTTCTGTTGTCCAAAGCCAGTACAAGTGATGGATTTTAGTAGGTTTATTTTCTTGTTGATTTTTTGTTGTTGTCAAATTTTTCCTATGTGGGCTTAAAGTCGTTCAAGTATCAAATGTCAGGCCCAGAAGTTTTGGATTTTTTCCCAGTGAAAGGGTTTGGCCATCTAATGTTACACTATGGTGGTTTTTTGATTGGTTATTTGGAATAAGTAATGTTAATGCTGATTTCTGGAGTGAAGTATTCTTTGTAATTTTTGAGCCACCATTTCAGTTTATTCATGTAGACTTGGGTGTTCTTTGCTGCCATGTTGTATTTACTGTGCTGGGTTATTATCCTCAAGTCATCTGCATTTAGTTGTGGTTCTGGAGTTGGGAGATTACTCATAAAAAGGTTTAACAGTAAAGTTGAAAATATTGTACCCTAAGGGGCTCCATTGTGCCAGAGATTTGGTTACTTTGGGCCACTCTAGTCATTTTGCTACAAAATCAGTTAACCATTTTCTGTCCCTGCTGTCAATGTCCATCTTAATGATACCGTATCAAAATTGGTCCAATATATTCTTTATTTTGACATAAAGGTTTGTTACTAAAAGTGGACAGTATGATAATGTTATAGCTTTATTAAGGAAAATTTTGGATAAGCATGTAAATTATATATAAAAAGCATTGGTTATGTTAATCATGACCTTTTCAGTCCAGCGAGATAACATACAAATTTTGTTCTAACAATTTTATATAGGTGTGAGGTTTATTCTTAACATCATAAGGTTTCAGTTAAACTAGATCCCATTTTGTCCCAAATCCACCACTCACCCATATAAAATCAATCAATCCATTGTCCCAGATCTCTAATGCAGTGACCCATAAATCACGTAAAGAAGAAATATTGTCTAGGGTGGTATTAGGTATCTTTTGTGTAAAGAACAAAATCTGTACATTGCACCACCATACTGACAGGATTGAACAATACAAATGTCATGGGAACAAAGTCAGAACATTATGACTATGTGCACAGAGTTTAAATATTAGTCAATTTCACCATGGTCTTGAGTCACATGCTGAACAGCTATTGACAGATTGACAGCTATTACCCTCCTAGATGAGAGCTGAAGAGGGACCGCAGTGGTTTGTAGTATCAGTCAAAACGTTTCACACCAGATGTGCAGCATAAACTCAAGACTTCAAGCATGGTAGCCTGAAGTGCAAACCAGTGCATCAGCAAGCTGTGTTATGTAGGTATATACAATATGTATATACGTATATAAACTATTTGTACTTTGTCTCCTCACATTCATGGGCACAATGACTGGCCAGGGAGGAATGTTCACTCATCATACATGTTCATGGCACTTTGCCAAATTTTACCATTTAATTGAGGCAATCAATGACCTAATTTTACTGAGGAAAGACCCTTTGCTGTATTGGGGTTCAAGTCACCAAGATCTTGTTTTAATTGAGGTCTCTCTCCCTTCTGCCAAATAAAATCTATGACCACAACGAATTTGATAAAATATTTCACCATGTTGAAGGAGTTAAATATAAATTTAATTTCAGGATGCTGCAATAGTTGTTCAATCCTTCCAAACAATATGCTACACCACTTATTAAAATAAGATAAAATCCAATTTAACGAGTGGAATCTCTGATAATGTGCTACATAATTACAAGGCACTATTTTTAACCAGGTCAACGGTGGGATTACATGTAGAATTTAACAAAAATAATATCAAATAGGAACAGTCCCATAAAAACATGGCCTATATCAACTGTGTTAATCTAAAGAAGCATGCTCCTTGGAAAACAGGGTTAAGTATATTTGGCAAAAAATCTTGGGTGTGGGAATTCAACCACATACAACATACACTATACAAATAAATCTTGGGTTTAGTCTGATACAAGGCTGTGAAGTAATACAGTAGTTAAGAAATGAGAATAGTTGAAATTACCAAAAGATAATATCAGATTAATACTTTGTCTTCATCCTCCTTGGAAAGATTTTGGTAATTCATGAAGGGCTTCTACCAGTAATGACCTATCAACTAACCCTCTTAAATCAGTTTTCTTTAATCATATGTGCTGAACTGTTCATTGACATCAACAATAAAAGCAGTGTTTTTACCTCTTTGACAGCATTGAGATACCATCCTTGGATTCATAATCCAGTCCTTTGATGACATTGCGATACCATCTTTCAATTCATACTTCAGCCTCTCAGCCTTATCCAGTCAGAAATTTGGCAAGCATTGATTTCGTGAACAAACAAAATAATTTGGGAATCAAACTCATACTTCTTCAGTCAATCAGGAAACACATCATCACCACACCTATGTGATCTTCTTTCATTACTTTTTTTCACCTTCCCATAATTGTGCTTTGCTTGCAGTAGTACCCCCATTTGGATTATTTTTCTGCACTGCAACATAATAGTATCTCATAATCTGATCATAATATTGCTGGAAAAGAACCTCTGCATACCTATAATAATCAACTGTGGAATGAGAAAATGAAGAAGGCCACTGCTGCTAAGAAATTGAAAAATAAGGACAAGAAGTATATTTTTCACAGAAACCTCACGTTTCCATGAAGCTAGCAAAATATGACAGCCAAACCTATAGATTTTTCAGTGAAGAGATGCTGTCTCCAATGGGTTTAATGGTGCAACAGATAATGATGTGTTCTGTGTCTTCTGTGCAATATGAACATCTGAGGCATATGGTCTCTGCAATGAACCGATTTCCTACTGGTACTGTTTTAATACTGTGCTATGTCCAGAACAAATGCATGCTACTCTTATCAATGTATTTTTTTTTTTCCCCAATTAGAAAAATAATAATAATAATTGTTGCATCAAATTTCACCGTCTGAAAACCTGCAGTCAGGCTGCAGAAGTTCTTGTGCCTTCCCATAAATTTCTGGGGAAGAACCTGGACCAAGGCATGTTGTTTCAGAGTGGGACCATTTCTATGTCACTGGTTTCCAATAGAAAATGAGGATTTGTCACTGATTGTCAGCTTGCATTAATGTGAAAAGAAAGAAATGCTATTAAAGTTGATTATGTTCAATTCCGATCTAAAGATAGTGTCAAACCCAATTCCCCTGCAGATAGAGGTGAGGGTCTTGACAGGATTTGAAGAAGGGAGGAAAGGGAGATGTTTCTCTCTGATATTCATTTTGCAAGACCACCACATACAAGTACCCATCACTGATCCTTCTAATGGATGTATGCGTGCAAGAAATAACATTACTGAACTACATATGGAATACTAATATACATCTGCTAAAAGACACAACCCAGCATGTAAACAGTACAGTACACAGCAAAAAATTAAACCCTCATTTATCATATATTCTATTATAGAAATCTAATTGGCACTAAAGGCCTACAGTTATAGTATTAATGCATCAAAACCTATGACTAATTTAATGATAATCAACCCTCCAATGGCAGTCAAAGAATAATTTTCAAAGTTCATGCACATTCAACAACTGCTCAAATATAATGTTGCTCTATTTTTTTCCTTCCCAACATTGAAAAGTAGGTGCAACATTGTACAATAACTCTACATAATCTTTTTACAATTTCTGCATCTTAACCAAATGATTGATAGCTATATCTTTACAATTAGTATATTTTCAATTTCCAACTATACCCATCTATGGGAGACGCTGAGCTATCCCCTAGCCTGTTGCTTATGGTTCATGTGATTCTAAAATAGTTTCAGGTTCTTCTTATTTTCATCTTCTTGGTGACAACTCAACTTCTGTAATTTCGTTGCTGTTTGTGTCATTCATCACACTGCTGGGTTCCCAAAGTTCATGCAAGACACCCAGGAGGGTATGAGGAGGAACATTCAGGGATAGCAGCTCCAAAATACTCCTAAAAAAGAAAGTAATGTGAGTTAGATTAGAAAAAAAAAAATAATAATAATAATAATAAAAAAAATACTCTATTACTCCCCAATATTTCATCTTCCTTATCTTAGCTCACATTTACCAGTTCCTTAAAATACTCCCTCTATCTTTAATGTTCACTTTTTCAACCTGTGACATAAACAGTCCTGTATTAATACAACATAGATAATAGACTAAAAATTCTTCTCAGAGATCTATAGGAGGGCCCAGAGACCACTGCCAGCCACTGTAGAGCTGAGGGTTTCCAGTCAGTTAAACTTGAGGCCTATCTATCTATATACTAAGGGCTTTTTCATCCTTATAGGGGAGGTAGTAAAGTCAAAGACATTTACCTACTCCCATCCATTCCATTTCCATCCACCACCGTTTCCCCACTCTCAGTAATATGTGGAGTTCCACAAGGTTCAGTGATAACACCCATACTGTTTTTTATCTATATCAATGACAGGTACAAAAAGCTAAGCCAACATGTTTGCAGATGATGCAAAAATGATGAGAAGAGTGAAGAACAAGGACTGTATACTACTGCAAAAAGATCTAGACACTGTTATCATATGGAACCATAAATGAACAATGAATTTCAATACCAAATAATGCAGAGTACTGGAAATTGGCAATAGCTGCAAAAGACCATCTTTATCTTTGGGAAATGAATCCATTACCAAAGAAAAGCAGGGGAAAGATTTGGGAGCATTGATGAAAGACAACCTGTCACCTGACAGAGACATCAGCAGGATTGTGGGAGAGACATATGAACTGCTGCAGTAGATTAAGGTGATTTTTCCGCTGCAGTACGACCTCTCATTAATGGATGTTAATTAGCTGTGTTTGCAGTGTTTTCGCTGAGTTTTCGGTGTTTTTGGTGATGTTGTTTAGTGCTGTGCAATCACTATGCCACCCAAAAACCACTCCAAATCAACGGATTATTCACATCAACGGACACTGTTACCCCCCTTTTAGTCCGTTAATGAGAGGTTGTACTGTATATGGAAGAAGAGATGATTAAAAAAAAAATAATAATAAAAAAAATAAATAAATAAATAAATCATAGAAACCCTGATCCATCCAAGACTAGAATACACATCAGTGGTATGGTCCCCACACAGAAAGGAGGATATAAGCAAGAGTGATAGAATACAATGGGCAGTAACCAAACTGGTTTCTAGCCAGGCACATAAACCATATGAGGAAATATTAAAAGCACCGAGTCTGCCAATTTTTAAAGACTCAAGACAAAAAGGTGATATGATTATAGTATTCAGGTTGCTGATGGGGACAGACTACATCAACAAAGATCTCTTGATTAGGGATAGGAGAGCTTTAAAAGGTCATGAGAGCAAATTAAGAAAGACTACATGTCTGACAGATGTGAAGAAATACAGTTTTCCATATACAGTAGATACATATTTGGAATAGCTGAGATTATATAGCCCAAGCTGGAACAAGACATGAGTTAAAATCTAAATATAATAATTGGAAATTATGGATATAGACCAAGATGAAAGTGTACAGTATGTGAATTTGAGACAAGATAAGATCAATTGAAGAGTTGGACATGGGACCCAATGAGCTTTGCTTCTTTCCTTTATATTACAATTAGGTAAATACACATGAACACAAAGTGAGGGTGTGCGTGTAAAGTCACACCATTACCCAAAGGTTGGGCAATATATGAGTTCTGAGCTCTCATCTGGGAGAGTAATAGCTATCAATCACAAGTCCAGCATATGACTCACGATCATGATGAATCACACACACAACGAGAGAAAAAGAAGAAAAAAAGTAAATCTTCCTGAAACTTTATAAAACAGGAAAAGAACATGCCAAGGACAAGTGGGACAGAATTACAAAAAAAAGGACTTATCTAATTACAGATGTAAAAAAAAAAAGCCTACTAGGAGTTGCAAAAAGAAGAAAAACAAAGACAAGAAAGCCAGAAACGATAAGTCAATCACTAAGTTGCCCCTGGTCTCTCTTGCAGAAGACCTGCAACTTTTAGGTAACTGGCAACAAACAGGAAAATATGTTGTGTTGTGGTCTAAGGATTGTTAGAGTAGGACACTGTGGTACAGGGAGTCTTGGTTTACAACAGTCTTGACTTCTGCCATTCTGTGATTATGATGCTGGCAGTGTATGATCCCTATACATTCTCCTTTGCAGATTTTTTTTTTTATAATAATAAAAATACATACTTACATATACCAAGGGCTTTTTTTTCCCCTTACATGGGAGATAGCCAAAGTCAAAAGCCATAATTCCACTCCCATTCACCACCCCTCCCTCTCTCTCATTTTTGCTCCTCCTGGATGACGGGTCATCCTTGCAATAATAATAATGATAATAATTGATAATATATACATATACCAAAGGCTTTTCCTCCCTTACAAGGGAAATAGCCAAAGTCCACTCCCACTCATTTCATCCCCACATACCTCCCTCCCATTCACCACCCCTCCCTCCCTCTTTTCTTTGCTCCTCCTGGGTGATGGGTCATCCTTGCATCTTGCCCACTGCCCACGGTTAGAGGCAATGCAGCAAGACACAGCACATCCACAGCAAGGCTGCTTCATTTTATTGGCCCCCCCCTCTCTGTCCCCTCATGCATAAAAAGTGAAGACAGGGATAAATCCCTTTGGGCTGTGTCTAAATATTCACACTTACTCTCTGACCCCCCCATCCCCCACGCACTCCCTTCCATGCATCACAACATCATCCATACACAACTATTCTTCATTCACCCCTATCTTTTGCCTTCTCCCTTCTTTCCTCAACAGACATCCCCATCTTTCCAAAGCCCCTTGCACCCCATTCATCTGTCTCATCCTTGGTCACCCCCTTCATGTTCACTCCATCCACCTCTGCCTTCCACACTTCTGTTACTAATCTTTCTTCACTCATTCTTTCCATTTGTCCAAACCAAGTCTTTCCATGTTTGAACACATGGAAAGAATCATTACTAATAATAATAATAGTTGGTGAGAGTAGTGGAGGAATATATCATCATGCAACAATAGATCAAGGAAAGAAGCACCTTTTTGGATTACTAATCATTTGTTCTCTTGTTTGTATTGTTTTTTTGGAAACTGTTTGCTCTTCACTATAGCTCCCAAATGTAAGGCAGATTCTTCTGATAACAGTGCATCAAAGAAAGAAAAAATGGGGAGAAAAAAAAGGAAGGTGCTTACATAGGCAGGTTCCAACCTATGCCAAAAATAGGTTTATGATGTTGCATGTGAAAAGAACTCCATCATTACTCAAGGCCCCATATATCAGGTTCCCTGTGGCCATTCTGTGGTGGCTGCATCTGGAGCAGTTTGAATCTGTAGCCAAACCTTATCTGTGTTATTACCGTCTCAATACTGGATGGTGTCCTGAAGGCAAGTGTGCCAGTGTAATCTTACCAAATGTGGAATGGTTTTTCCATCAGATCTTATGTCTAGGAAGTGTTGGTGAAGTATTGAGTATGGTGGTCTGTCTTCAAGGATGCTGCAGTGTCCAGCTTTCAAGCAGCCGCTCCAAGTGTGAAAACAGCAGAGAATGGTACTGCCCAAAGAAGATGGACAGGAGCTATCCATGCTCTGCTGCCAATATCAAATGGACAACAAACAATCCCATCTCTTCAAGGTGTGGGCCCAAGGGGCTGGTACCAGGCCAGATAAACAGAAATATATATACAAGACTAAAATAGGAAAAGAACTTCATAAAAGGTGAGATCAGTGTGTGTAAATATGAACTTCAATTGTCCTACAAATTTGTGAAAGGTAAACTGATGCACAGAGAAGGAATATTCAATGTAAAATTTATAAGGGTAGTATATAAAGAAGTATGAAAGCATGTTAAAATAATGAATAAAAGTCTACAAACAGTATTCATGATGGAAAAGGATTCTGAAGAAGAAAGGGATGAAGAAAAGGAAGATTTCTTAAACACGAAAATTGGAAGTACGAGAGGTGATTAAACTTTTTGAATCCCTAAAAATGAGAAAAACCATGCGACCAGATGGGATCTCAAACTGGATACATCTAAGTCTCTTAATCCAACACTCACCAACTCTCACTCGTGTGAACATTTAGGCCCAGGACATAAACTCGCTTTGGGAATTGGCCCATGACATAAAACACCACCGATTCCTGAAGTGGGTTTATGTGATGATATGGTTTAATGTCACAAACTCCCCCTTATCAGAGGGCTATGACAGTCCCCCTTACAGAGCACTTTGTAGCGTGGAATATAGTGAACCATGCCCTTGGTTAAACTTTGCTGGTGGCAGGGTTCGAACCACCATCCCCTCGACCTTTGCCGCAATTGGCGAGTGCTGGATTAAGAGACCATGTACTAAGTGAGTGGAGAGGACAGTTAGTGGATAAAATGTATCAATTGATACCATGTGCTCTGTAAGAGGGGAAAATGCCATTGAAATGCCTATACTATGATAGTAGTTTTAAAGACGTATGGTGTCTTGAACACAGATGTGCTAGTATGTCATGGGAGGGATTTCTCTGTAAGGTTGATATCTGGGGGAGTTTGGTAGAGTAGGGAATTTGGTGGACAATATTGGAGTTTTGTGAT
>NC_134802.1:54452542-54485042 GCF_046742065.1 Oratosquilla oratoria | reverse complement strand
TTGAATACTGTGAAGGCTGTGAGACGTGAGCTGGAGAATTGCAATGGAGATGTAGAAGCAGTAGCTAGCCGGAAGGATCATAGCAGGCATTCTGAATCTGTCCACACAACAAAATTCGTTGAGAAGCTGCAAAAAAAGGTGCAGCAAGATCCAGGCAAGACAATGCGGACCTTGGCAAGAGAGATGGGTGTCGGAGTGGCAACTATGAAGAAAGTGCTGAACAAAGATCTTTGCTACTCCTCATACAAGAAGTGCAAGGGCCAACTACTCACCACCAAGGCCCATGAAAACTGCCTTACGAAAGCCAAGAAACTCCTCAACAAGGTCAAACATCCAGACAAGAAGAATTTCTGCCAGGACCAGTCACATAATGCACAGAACAACAGGTGGCTAGCCTACAGTCCACACTAGGTCCCACACTTCATGAAGATCAAGTTCCCTCAAACTGTGATGGTCTTTGGGTGTGTTTACAGCGAAGGCCACATCATGCTGCCCCACATCTTTGAAAAGGAACTCAGACCCACTTCAGAAGGCTATATTGAGTTGCTGTCCACTGTTGTCAAGTGCTGGGTGGAGAGGGTGGCTGCAGGAAGACCAGTGTGGCAGCAGGACTAGGCTCCGTGTCACATCTCCAGGAAAACCCAGAAGTGGCTGTCTGAGAACTTCAACTTTACCAATCCCAACATCTGGGCCACCAACTCACCTGATTGCAACCCCATGGGGTGCAGTTGAAAAAGACACCAATCGTACTGCTTGCAACACCAAGGATGACCTAATTGCCAGGATAGGCGTCTCTTGAATGACACTGTGAAGGTCACGTGCTGCAAGTTCAGGTCCTGCCTGGAGGGTGTGGTGGGGGCTCAGAGCAGTTTCTTTGAGTGAGCTATATTTGGCAAAAGATCCTCTAAGAGACACACTTTGAATTTTGAGAATACATCAATTTTTGACCAAGATATGACTTTTTCTTTCCTTTCTGAAAGTGTCAAATTTATCCCGAACATCTTGTACATATCTAAAGGATGTGAAGAAATAGTTTTCCATAAATGCATACATACTTGGAAAATCTGAAAAGGTGATATAGGCCAAGCTGGAACAATACATGAATTCAAATCTAAATATGATAATTGGAAATTTAAATTGGAGAATAGGAGATGGGACCTAATGAGCATTTCTCCTTTCCTGTACAATATCATTAGGTAAATACATACACATTAAAATAATTTTCCACTTTATGAGAGGGTGATAAAATCAAAGCATACACCTGCATATCAATTAATCAATGTGTTACCATCTCTCTTCCAAATGACATGCAGCCTCCAGAAAACTGACAACAACTTCCAGTTAAGTCCATAAATCATTTTGAGAAGAGATATTGTCTGCATGCTCTTAATGTGGGGCACAATAGTATGAGGTGTTCTGTGTCTTCAGTGTGGTGATTGCACTTTGAACAGTTTGAGTCTGTGGCTAGGCTTATTCTGTGTTGGCAACTTCTTAACGTCAGATGGTGTCCTAAGTGCAGTCGTATCTGTGTGAATCTTATCTGGTGTGGGACTTATATCTGGGGGTTGTTCTTGTAATATTGTATTTGGTCTGTTTTGAAGGGCTTGATTAGTTATATATCTGGATGTGAATACTTTTCTGTGTGGATGTTTACTATGGTTTGGGTGGTAGGCTGTGGTAGACGTTTGAGTACGTAGTCTACTGCTGGTTTACAAAGGATTACAAAGGCGGAGCATGGCGACAGGAGACCTTTTGGTCCATATCTAGGTCGGATGCGAGAAAAAAAAATCATAATGATAATAAAATAATAAATAAGAACTATAATAATGTAAATAACAAATAAAATACATGAATAAATGCATAGATATAGTTAAATAATAAACAAACAGGTAAATAGGAAATAATAATAAATTGACAAATAACTAATAATAAATGAAAATCAGACAGACAAATGATAACAAAACAAAAACAAATAATATAAAATGAATTATAATCATTACAGCATCTTGCTTAGGTGTTTATCTAAATGATTCTTAAAGCTTCGAACTGAACTACATTGCACTACCTGTGCAGGAAGTTTATTCCATTCATTAACTACACGGTTGGCAAAGTTGTTTCTACCTACTTCCAAATTGAATCTATTTCCGGACAGTTTGAGACCATTGTTTCTTGTCTGATTCTCATTCAATGTGAAAATTTTGTCACTTTCGATGTAGTCAATTCCCTTTAGAATTTTAAAGACCTGTATCAAGTCACCTCCGAGTCTACGCTTTTTTAGGGAAAACAGATTCATATGTTTTAGTCGATTTTCGTATGATTTATTTTTGATATTTGGAATCAGTCTTGTGGCTCACCATTGTACTTTTTCCAGTCTGTCAATGTCTTTAATGAGATTCGGTGACCATACAGAAACAGCATATTCCAAAAATGGATGAACTAACGATTTATATAGCTTGTTAATGAGTGATGGACTTTTGAAATCAAAAGATCGTGCAATCAGTCCCAGAATCTTATTTGCTCTCTCAGAGGCTGAAAGACACTGCTTGGATGATTTGAGATCGTTACTGATAATTACGCCGAGATCTTTTTCACTATCCACTTTTGTTAATGAATTTCCAAATAACTTGTAATTGTACTTACTGTTATTTTTACCTATGTGCATTACCTTGCATTTACTTGTATTAAATTTCATTAGCCACTTTTCAGACCATTGCTGTAATTTAACTAAATCTTCTTGAATGTCTAAATGGTTTGAGTGATCATTTGCCATTCTGCACAGTTTTGTATCATCAGCAAATTTGGAAACAGTAGATTTTAGTTTATGGTCTATATCATTTATATATACTATGAATAGAAGTGGTCCAAGAACAGAACCCTGAGGAACTCCACTTGTAACATTTTTCCATCTAGAAGTTTTTCCATTTAAAACAACTCTCTGTTTTTTATCATTTAACCAATTACTAGTCCAACTTAGTAGGCTACCACTTATTCCGTGTAAAGCTAATTTAATAAGTAATCTTTCGTGTGGGACAGTATCAAAAGCTTTCGCAAAGTCTAGATATATTACATCTATATTGTTTCTTTTGTCAAAATTCGAGATAATTGTGTTGTAGAATTCAAGTAAGTTAGTCATGCAAGAACGTTTCCGTCTGAAACCGTACTGGCTATCATTTATCAAACAGTTACTTTCTAAATGATGTTCGATAGCATCTCTGATGATAGTTTCCATTATTTTTCCTACGATTAAAGTCAACTTTATAGGCCTATAGTTATTTGGCTTCTTTTTGTCACCTTTTTTGAATATGGGAGTAACGTTAGCTAGCTTCCATTCTCTTGGGACATCTCCGGATATGATGGATTTCTTGAAAATAATTTCTAATGGAACAACAATCTCATTTTTCATTTCCTTTAAGATTCTTGCATGCCAACCGTCAGGCCCTGGTGTTTTATTAACTTTGAGTTTATCTATACACCTTTTAATTTTTTCTTTTGTTATATTTACCGTTGTAAGTTTACCCTAGACTCTTCACAGGTTTCAGTTTGGAGTTCACTATAAGGTGTTTTGTTTACGAATACCGAGCTAAAATAATTGTTTAAGATATTACACATTCCTTCATTTGAATATTCAAGTTGACTGTCAGCAGATAATAGTGGGCCAATGTGATTCCTAACAACCTTTTTATCTCTAATGTAACTATAGAATTCTTTGGGATTCTCTTTGGATTTATCAGCGATGTTCATTTCGTATTGTCGCTTTCTTTTTCTTATTGTCTTTTTTAAATCTCTCTGTATTGATACATAAGTTTCATAGTCATTAGATGCACCCGAGCACTTACATTTCTTATAAGCCTGTCTCTTTATAGCAATACTTTTTTCAGTTTCTTTGTCGAGCCACTTTGGGCGAGCCTGATTTGGGGGACGTCTGTCCTTAAAAGGAATGTAAGTTTGAATCATCTAAGTGAGCGTATTTTGAAATATTTCCCACATCTGATCTACAGGTCTTTCGTTTAATTTTGCCTCCCAATCTGTAAGCTGAAGCTCCTGACGTAGTCCTATGAACTGAGCTTTACTGAAATCGGGTATTTTAGAAACACAAGTATCTATTCTAAAAAATTTTAGGAGTTTGAATCTAAGTTGTGATCGCTATTTGCAACAGTTTCACCGACTTCTACATCAGTTACCATGCTTTCACGGCTAGTGATCAATAGATCGAGTAAGTTTCCATATCTTGTGGGCTCTTTTACATGCTGAATTAAGTAATTGTCACCAAGAAAATCAATCAAGCGACTACCTATATGGCCATGTTCAAGGGTCATCCAATCAATGTATTTTTTTTTTATGTGCTTTGTTGGCAATTCTTGAAAGATGTAATGTGAAGGGTATGCGTTGTTCAGGGTTTTGGTGTAGAAATATGTTCCTGTCATTTTCATATGTTATTCTACTGGAAGAATTCTTTTTATTTCTGAATGCAGGTGTCCTATATAGGTGATTTTGGTGCATCTTGTCATCACTTTCAGTGCCCCCACCCCTCCAGAGGGGTGTGGCCCTGAGAGGCTGACACCTGGTCTCCAAAACAAGCCAGTCACTTATTACAATCTCACACTCTACACCCACATAAAGAAATAAAACCCATTCAACCACCCCTGTCATCTCAGCACTTATAGGTTGAAGAGTTGGTACAATCAATATAGGCTCTGTCCTTGTAGTGTTTACTTTACAAAAATCTCTCTTGTAACTTCAACTGTATTCCCTCCACCTTTTAACGTAAGGAAGTTGACAAATGGTGACTACACCCCTTCTTTTCTAATAGCCCTTGGGCATAAAAACAATTCCATGGTAATACAACATAGAAAACAGTATGTTTCAGAATTTGTGAAGTTTCATAGAAAGCAGTATGTTTAAGAATTTGTGAAGTTTCATAGAAAACAGTATGTTTCAGATTTTTTAAAGTTTCATCTCCCCCACTATTTTTTATTAGAAAATTTGGGCAATACAAAAATTCACAAATAACCTGACCAACTCTATATGCTTGCAACAGGATGCAGTTATTATTTTGTCACCATCTCTTAATATTAATTTGCAGGAAAAATGTTACTAAGAAAAAGGTGTTGAAGTTGTCATAATATAGATGCAAAAATATACAAATTCACAATTACCAATATTTTTTTCTAGATAGGTTTATGGGGCATGCCCAAAGTCCAAAGCCTGCCACTGTGAAACTGGGAGTTTAGACCTAGTCAAGTGAAAATTGAGTAGCAATTATTACTCACTACCCCTTTTTCCCATTGATGCATAGTACAGGCACCACAGTACTACTGCTCAGAGTACATAGTGACAGGACTCCATAGATAAGCAGTATCATCAAAACTATTGACTCCAATAATACTAGTAACTAGGTCTTGGAACTAGCAAATAAATTCCCATTTAAATTCCATTACCCTTTTCATAAAAGTTTTAGTTGTTAAAACATGTGAATAACATGATACTCTGTTATAAGAAGACAGCACCTAAGGTGTCAAATTACGAAACTTCTCTAAGTTCCTCGTTTTGACAGTCAAAATAACAGTAGGCTCCTTGGTTCTGTTGATGCAACAGGGCACACACCGTTTGCCATCACAAAATCGACGCCTTTATCATCTAGAGCAAGCGCATTTTGCCTATTAACTGCATAATTTAATATCTAAAAAGGTTCACCTGCAACTCTTTGAATTATCCTGTAATTCAAACGAAGATAGTTCACTGCTTGTACTTAAAACTTTGAGCACTGTCGAACAGTGGTCTTTTCCTTTTGTTTACAATTCTCCTGGAGTCTGCCCCCGATATATCCCGCGATTCTGATATTGTACGTGGGCGTTTATCTCTAAATTTAAAAGCAAAAATACATTCAAGAAACCAAAGAAAGAGCATAAACATATCTAGTCTTTCATGAGATCACCAGCAATTGTTGAGTGTTGATGAAGTTCTTGTATGACGTATATTTTTTAAACTTCGTTATTGCACAGCCTCAAGTAGGGTTGCCGCGAATCCTTCAAAACGCCTTACGCTGCAGCTTCACAAAGACAACTCGAGAAAAAGCAAGAGTACACGTTGACGTTTGTGGATGGGTTTGAATAAATGACTAAAAATGCGTATTTTTTTCGAGCACCCTATACACATATATATATGGCGATCCAACAAATATATATAATGCTCGTGGAATAAAAGTCTTAATTATTTGAGAGGTTGCTGGGAATATAGTGAAATTAACAGTTTATCAGATAGGGTAGTGCTCATCTGTTGTGGATATTTGATGGTGTAAAAGGTACACTCTAAAATAATTCAGGTTTTTACACCAAGTTCACAGAACTCAGACGTCAAAGTAAAGTCCTATGATGATGTCAAGTCATAGATAGAAGAAAAAAAAATATTGACAGTCGATGCCTTGCGAACATGGCATTGATTGTACCGTGCATAGATAGGGAAGTTTGGAAGTGAGAGATATGACAAAGTTAAATTTGTATAAACAGATAAATATGAATGTGATAAACACTGCCAGAAATGCATGTCATATACTTAGAGAAGTCCAAACAGAATAACAAAGGACGAAATAAACTTATTAGGAGATATGACGCAATATTACTTTTAAAATCGAAATAGAATAACCATAGGATGATGGGTTTCACAGCTCAATTAAAATTCAGAGGTGAAAGAAATAAACCAGTCTTCAAGAAAAAAGTGAATGTAGGGAATAACAAAAATGGTTAATCAATCAGTTATTCTGATTCCACTGTTGAACGAAAGCCTTATACCATTCCTTGACTGGACGCTGCGGAGGCGTGAGAGGAGACTAGACTGAAAGTGCAAAGACGAGGTAGAGAAGATTGCAGGAGTGACTTGGCAGAAGTTGGCGCGCTTGGATCAGAAAATCCAAGACGCAGTCTAGCATTTGGAGTCCATTGCTGAACAAAGAGAGGAAGTGGAATTGGGCAGGTAAGTTGGTGCGAACGACCTAGAGCGATGGACCAAGTGTGTTACTGAATGGACGCAGCGAGATGGGAAGCGTGGAAGAGGGAGACCAGACAGAAGGTGGAGAGACGAGATTGAGAAGTTTGCAGGAGTGACGTGGCAGAGGTTGGCGCGGTCGTGTGAATCATGGAATGCTATGAAGGAGGCCTTTGTTCAGCAGTGGACTCAGGATGGTTGGTTTGATCGATATACTGATTGCTGAACAAAGGATCACGGGAAAGCCCTTTGTTCAACAGTTGACTAAGAATGGCCGATTGCGTCTTATTTTCTGATAAACTCTTAGATGAAATAACTGAACATTTCCAGGAAATTTTACACTCTTAAAGAAATAACAATGTCAAATGCAGATCTTAAGAGATCAAGATATTCATAGTATCTTAATCTCTCCGTTTCCAAATGAGCTCTTTGGAAACCCTTTCAAGGCAGGCTGTAACTGGTGTATTATCATGTTCTTGCCTGAGATATTGATTGCACACTTTATAAACAATTAGTATGTCAGTGGCCTCCGTGACACCCTTACGGGCCAGAGTCGCGCAGCAGTCTCCTAAAAGAGAGAGAGAAAAAAGAAAAGAAAAGGCAACTCTGGTCACTCTTAGCTTTTGCTACCTTCCACCATTCCTTTCTCACTTCTGTGACTTCATCCCCTCGACGCGAAATTTTAACCTCGAGACAGAGCTGGGCGCGTTCCTAGGTGCGTTCCTTGGTGTCCTGACTGGCACGACTTTCCTCAGGACACCGAGGAACGCACTCAGCTCTGTTCAAAGATACTGTATTACCGTGTTTTACTCCTTCCTTGCTATTATCTGTGCATTTGTGTTATTGAAACGCGGCCTTATTACAAAGGATTACAAAGGCGGAGCTTGCCGACAGGAGACCTTTTGGTCCATATCTTATTATATTATTCGCGTGATTCTACTGGAGAAGCCTTGTAATATATCAGTTTCCATTTTGACTGTGTGTTGCGCTTATTATAGATGTTTGTTCAGACGGGTTAATGCCGTTTTCCTAATTCAAGACATCTAGATACAGGGAATTGTTACATCATCCTTTTTTTTTTTTTTGTCTATTTATTTTTTAGTTACCTGATTTGAGGTCTACAGTTGTAAAATCCGTACTAAATTCCTCTAGGTCTCTTGATTTATTATCATCCGAATGCTTAAGTGGTTTGCAATTATTGCCTAGAGAAAAAAAATGTAAGACACACTTTTATTTTATTCATTATTATTATTATTGTTATCTTAAACTTAAGGTAAGGGGTCGAGAGAGGATTGGGTGAGAGAAAATCTTGAAAGAAATGACAAGAGATGAGAACAGACTGCAGTTCGGCCACCAACCACTTTTAAGCTACCAGAAGAGGCTGGATGACGGCATCGTAGACAACTGCCCAGGATGCAACACTTCACCCCATACTATACAACACATTATGGAAGACTGCATTGTACACAATCACGCGCGCCAACAACACAATATACATTCTATAAAAATATTGTAGATGCGGTGAAAGAGAGGAAGTGGAATTGGCCAGGTAAGTTAGTGCGAACGACTGATAAGCGATGGAGCAAGTGTGTTACTGAGTGGACGCCACGAGATGGGAAGCGTGGAAGAGGGAGACCAGACAAGATAGAGGTTTGCAGGAGTGACGTGGCGAAGGTCGACGCGGTCGTGTGAATCATGGAATGCTATGGAGGATGCCTTTGTTCAGCAGTGGACTCAGAATGGCTGAGTTGATTGACTGAGTGATTGAAAGGATTTGTGGGAAAATTCCGCTCCAGCCGCGGCGTTCCTCAGAGAGACGGAGACGACAATGTTGTTCGGTTTCTCTAATAAGAGGGATTTCACTTCTTTCGCTCTTTTCTTTCCTCAGCGAGGAGAGCTGGCTTTGATACGGTTATCACCAAATAATAGTCTATTCAGATCTCCATTTATGTGAAATATTTAATATTACTTTGCATCACGATTCGGAGACATTTTCGTTGTGTCGTGCCCCCCTCGTCATTTTTCTTTGTTTCATATTTTCTTTTTCGATTGGATATTACTTAGTTTTAGCTTTATGATATCGCCAATCCCAACTACGAATGCAATATTTCATGACCAAGCAACTGTGCATTAGAAACTAGACTACCAAAGCAAATATTGTTTTTCTGACGTAAGGAAATTAATATACAGTATATATATATATATATATATATATATATATATATATATATATGTATATATAATTACTTTTCATAATTTTTTTTGTTTTAAGAAACTGTTTACCAAAAACTAATGTGTTGCACGTGGTTCGTACTTATATTTTTGGAACGGTTGGTGAGCTTATTCATTTTACGTCCACCTGTTCTCTTAGTTGAAATCTATAAGAACACACAAATATATAAAAGCACTCTGCTTCGTTAGCATCTTTTTTCCAAGTGGTCTACTTTGCATGCATGTATCTATGTAAATATACACAGTGTTATCGTTCTCGACTGCTAATTCAGTGATCCGAGTTCGAGTTCCACCTGGGCTGAAAAATGTCAACATCGCTGCACTTCGAGTCAGTTTCTTAGTGTAGTCACTTTGGCTAAAGTGTGAAAGCAGCACAATGCTGCACATCATTATTACCACCATTGAGCAAGGGGGTGGGTGTAGAAGGCCACAACATTGCCCATAGATCGGACCACATACGAACTCTAGGCTCTCATCTTGTAGGGTAATAGATATCAATCATAAGTCCAGCACGTAATCCAGTATCATAATAGGTCATTGATATTGTGACAAAGAATAGACCTCAGTGTTGTGAACGTCATTGTGACCTGGTTGCTAAAGTGGCCAGTTTGATGATTTGGTTCAGTTTCATTCTGTTTCGAATGACCTCTGGGTATGAAGCTACCCAAGTTCAGTAAATCCTTTTCATTTTGATGATTTGTTTATTCATGGGTTTATCTAATTTAATTCACCATTTATTTCTACTTTTGTTTATTCGTATGATCTATTCTAATTGGCTATGTGTTCAAAGTATCGATGTAGATCCTAATGACACGCCGTTCGACCCGAGAATGTTCTATAATTTTTTGACAAGTAACAGACGTCTCGGTACTTCTTGTTTACAACCTGCAGGAGTCAGTTCCGTTGGAGAAAAGGGAAGAGAAATGGTAGTTGCGTAGCCTATGGGATGCAACGAAGGCACGAGCCACTACCTCCATGTAATTGAAAGAATCAGGGAAACACTAAAGCATTATTCATAATATCATATGATTAAAAGCATCGGGAAGGTCGGCCAAGAGTACCCTATACATGAAACCTGTGTTATTGCGTGAAGAGCAATGTGGAAGAAAATTATATAGGTAGACAGAAAGTTTTGGATGGAAAGAATAAAAATAGAATGGGATAGGAAGAACAACAGAAAAAGAAGAGAGCGGTAGAAACAAATATAAAATGTAAGCGACTGCGAGCGAGCACGAACGGTGACTCGCAACATCTTCCCGCTTTCCCGGTAGTGCTGCAGACATCCTACAGATGGCAGAGTAATCGCACGGACATGACAAAATATATACGGATAAATTTATTTTTATTATACATTTGAACTTATTTTACTTTATTTAGAATTGTATTATTATACTATAATTATTGATGTAATCAATTATCTTAGAAATACTTTTTTAACAAACTTGTTTTCCGTGAAATATTCTCGACGCAAAAGAAGTTTATGCGCATGCGCTAAGTAAACAGTTTAGTTGTAAACTTTGAGTTGTGACGGAAGGAGTGTACCGCAGTGTTTCTGTGCTACAAATCTGTTTAAGGAAGAAAAGTGGTGTGATTGTAAGAGTAATGATATGTGTTTTTGTTTAGTTTCAACATGTCCTGAAAAACAAGTGTTATCGACATGAAATAGTGATTTACCAATTTAAGACGAGCGTACCTGTTAAGTAGTGTTTACCTGCGAAACGAACAAAGTAAGTACTTCACCTGTTAATATGCTGTACTTTGTTTTATACAATATTAAGTATATATTGCATGATATTTTTACGTTATATTTATTGTTTTTCATAAGTTGAATTGTTTTAGTTCAAGTAACACGCTTAAGTTTGTACAAAGATGAAGTCGAAGTTGTGTGGGTGATTCTGGCCCCGGGGCATGTGCTGCACAGGTAGGCTGGCTAGCCGGGTGCTACCCCCCATCTCCCCACACCCAACCTCCTCCACCCACCAACCCACGACATATCCTCACTCCTCACTTTACTGCCTGCCTGCCTGACTGGCTGTTGTCTCGGGTCCTTGTATAGGGAGAAAGTTACTTATGCCATAGTAGTTCTGTGTGCGATCGTCGCGTATGGATGAGGTGTGGGATGTAGACGTGGGAACACTGGGCACGGGGAGGATAGCCCGAACTTGGTCCTGGGTTTCCAGCTTTTGGTATTTGTTCCCAAATTTAGTACGAGCCATATTGTTCACTATCGATACAGGTAGAATCAAATAACAAAAAAATGCAAAAAAATGAGCTCCTCAGACGTGTAAATCTTAATATTATCACAATAATATGTTTACGTAAATACTGTTGGTTCTCTCCTAAATTGTTTACGATCCTTGTGTATTGTCCGTTGTACTCACAATCTTATCACAGGCGTTCTCTTCTATTTCCTAAGATCGACATTCTTTATTATACAGTCACTTCTGGTGATTTCCAGTGTTTGGACATGAGACGTTGTTCCTGTCCACAATCGGTAGCTGCTCAACACCATGTCTTGCTCTTTATGGTGCTCTTGTGTTATTCATTAGTCATTAGGGTAGTGAGGGTTTTCCCTCGGTTGAATAAAATTGCCAGGTAGCCTCAGAAATATATATATATATGTATATATATATATATATAATTTTGCCGATGACGATCCCGATTTACCAGAAAAGTGCCAATTCTTGCCGATGCCCATTAATCGGCACGCCCTTTATATATATATATATATATATATATATATATATATATATATATATATATATATATATATATATATATATAATTTTGCCGATGACGATCCCGATTTACCAGAAAAGTGCCAATTCTTGCCGATGCCCATTAATCGGCACGCCCTTATATATATATATATATATATATATATATATATATATATATATATATATATATATATATACATATTCTGTTGAAAACAACAGCGAAATCATTAGAAATTTCTTTCTTTCGTAAGCTTTCTAGGTTTCGGAAAGTAAGATTTCTGTGCAAAAGAGAGGGGAAGCAGCAAATTTCCAATTGACATTAGGATTTTATATTAACACAAATATATACGTTGTACATAAATGAAAACAAACAAAATAAAACACGGTAGGAAAAGCCCAGGACGTTTCGCAGCTTACGAAAGGAATTAATTTCTAATAATTTTGCTGTCGTTTTCAATAGAATATGCTTGAAAGAGAATCTGTCACTCTTCACTATATATATATATATATATATATATATATATATGTGTGTGTGTGTGTGTACACCTTATGTATGTATATGCCGGATTTGTCGAGTTATTTATTATACCTTGTAGTGATTTTACACTAGCAAACCATATAGTGGATGCTAGAGTAAGTATATAAATATGTACTACCCTGAACGTATTAGGTGAAATAGGTCTGAGCCTTTTGGCGTTGCGAGTTCTGTTTGCCGGACAAAATCACCTGACGGCTGCTAGACTGTACAAACATGATTCCTATTGTTCGGATTTAACGGACTTGTTGGGCAGTAATGAAATTCGTCTGGCGGTGTACGTATTTAAGTATGGGACGTCGCTACTTCCGAAGGTTGTAATTAGGTGACCTGACCCCCAGCTGACCTCGCCTGACCTCACTTCTTTACCTGTGTAAAGGGTTATCACACTGGGCTTCTACGGGCTTCACCATGGTTGAGAGTTCGGTGTGTGAAAACGACTTCGGTTACAGTGTTTTGTTTCAGTTCTCCAAATATCAAATTATCTTCCCGTCATATTAGCTATTAAGAAACTCGCAAATAAATAAATAAATAGAAAAGCTAAATGGTGAACTAAGATATTGTAAACCTGTACGAATGTTAGACTTAGTGAAATGTTCTTAGAGGTGCCTAAGGTTTCTGTAAGCGAAGTCATATACTAGATATTCAAATGGAGGTTGGAGGTAGGATGTCGGAGGAAAAATAACCAAGTGTGATAACCCCTGAAGAGACCCAATTGGTCCTGGTCGAGCTTGAGTAAATCGGATGTCCAAAGTAGTTCGCTTCTATCACATAATTGACGTAATTGGAAACGTGATGGTCTCGTATTCACTTAATAGTGAGTTCGAATCCCGCACTTCTCTCCGATTACCAGCAGTGATTCACCTGCCCCAACAGTCCAAGCGCATAGAGTGTAGGTGACGGCTTCGGCCGCAGTTATACGCTTCCTGGTAGACCCCCCACTGGCACAGGAATTGCGTACTCCACTTTGTATGGAGTTTCCGAAATAAAATAAAAAATCTCATGTGGAATCTCGCGCGCTGTAGTTCTTAATCGTCACACACAAATTTGTGTAATGTTTGCTTGTTTCTTGAATTCTGTTCATTTCACCAAAAAAATGCGTTCTGGCATGGTTTTCTATCTTTGTACGTGTCGGGGAGAGAGTGGTTAGAATTGTAAACAAGATATCCAGCTCTTTCCGATGAATGGTATCGGCTGCTCTGTAACTGTAACAGAAGGAATAGAATATTTTCAGAACATCCGGAGTGACACTGTAAATGGTTATTTTTAGATTAAGTTCAATTTAGTTGCAGTGTGCATTTCATACGGATGAAGGAAATTGGCAAGTTAACTGATGGAAGAGACACTGCCGGGACTTGACCGTCTGGCCTAACTCGATCCCCCAAAGCCCCCCCCCCTCCCTCACCCTTAACTTTCTTGGATGACGCCGCTAACCTAGTTAGTGGGGGACGGGTGGCGTCACCCAGACTTCGTTAGGGTGACGATTCTTCGCGTGGGCCATCCTGGGTTTACGATTCTTCGGTTGTAAAAGTTGTTGACAATAGCATAACCCGCATTCAACCTAACCTGACCTAATCTTATCTTTATTCCACTGTTGATGTTCGGCGTACTGGGGTGACAGTTCTTCAGGTGGGATTTCATGGGGTGACGATTCTTCACGTGGGCGTTCTGGGGTAACAATTCTTCATGTGACCCCTTTTGCAGACCCCACCTTTCCAGGAAATAAAATTTTCCATGTGTGTTTGTCATACATTTATTAGATAAAAGGCTATAGTTGGTGCTGTGAACACTTGCTTTGTGAATGTATTCTGCCGATTTATCTTTCCAATTAAAGAGCAGTTGCCTTTTGATTGTTCTCGAGATTTTGAGGTTTGCTAATTAAAGAGAGTGACCAGGTTCGTTTCTTGGTATTGCGGTTTACGTGTGGTATACGGTCGTTTTTATTCAGCTTGGAAGTAGACATAGAACGAAGTTACTATTGTTCGAGAATACACCCATCTTGCTACATTGCTTCTGACCCAAGGGAGTGGGCAGGATACAGGGATGACCCGTTATCCATTAGGAGCTAAGATGAGAGGGAGGAAAGGGTGGTGAATAGGAGAGGAAATGGGCGGGAGTAGGTACGTGCCTTTGGGTTCGCTACCTCCCATTTAAGAGGGTGTGGGGACTCTTGTTATATTAATAGACGTCTATCTCTGATGTTTGTTACGGGATATAGTTCATCAGCGTTTCTATCCCATTGGACAATCTCGATGATGGTAGAGATCGCACTTACCTGGTGATGCAGAATATAGTCTACACGGAATTTATATTTGGGTGGGACTGTTGTATGTGGGATAACATCATAAATTTATGACTGTTCAACATGTTAACTTGTATTATTTATATTCATATTTATTTTTAGGCCGTCCCTGTGTCGTTTTTATTTTTCCGAAACCTCGTTTGATTTGTATATTTACTTATTTTATTTTTTCTATAATTATTTTTTAAGAAATTAGTTCGGCATACCCAACCTCGTCGACCACTTTGTCGCGAAAATAAAGATGGCCCCATTCCCCTTCATATGGTGATATTTATAGATGGTATATTGCTCAACGCCATGCAATTTTATTCATAAAGATACGAGACTAAGATTGAAGGTCTGATTTTTGTATCTACGGGTTGGTCCTTTGACCCCATGGGGGGGGGGGTTGCACATTGTTTCAAAAGTAGGACCGCAAATCCGTAGTTAGTGGATGCATAACTGTTCTGTTCCTTGTTGAAGTGGTCCCCAGGAGGCTAGACAACAACAGTGCATAAGCATAGGATACACGGGGGAATGGGCTGAGAACCCGTGGTCTACAGTAGACCGCGGAACCTCCAGACCTGAATACTAACTTGAATAAAATCGTCTGACATTTGGCAGAATAGAATCGTCTGCATATGGATTGCCGGGTTGAATGTGGCCTCAGAGGCTCAGACATTTGTTTGCCTGCGTCTGTTTCTGTTTATTTTGTTTGTTTGCTACCTGTTTACCTCATGTTAGGGTCATGGAGAGAGTGTTATAAGGAAACGGGAGTTGGTACAACTGTCGCTGCAGCGGCGGGAGACTGGGCGCGCCATCGCGCAGACTCAACAGCAGCAGCAGCAACACGCGACGCCGCCGCGGACCGGAAGGAGGAGGCTGCGTTGAGATCTCGGCGGGGGAGGGGAAGGGAAGGGAAGGGGAGGGGGACGCGAGGGCAGAACCCACGCGGTTGGGGGAGAAGCGAATAGAATACAGTACGTACAAGAAGGATGTTTACATCTCTCTCTCTCTCTCTCTCTCTCTCTCTCTCTCTCTCTCTCTCTCTCTCTCTCTCTCTAATACGGGGATTTCCTCTCAGTTGATTCAAATAGTATGACGTTAGTAGCCAGAATAAAACCCACAAAGGACTTCATTGTATTAAAGGGATTCTTCAAGAAATTCGTCCCCAATAGTAATGGCGAAATAACGGGGCATCGTCACGGACGTTCCTGTGAAGGATATATTTTTCATAAATGTGTGATGGGTGTATACATGGGGATGAATGGGTTGTGGGTCTAGTATGCAATGCATAGGCCTTTCAGCCTTGGTCCAGTCTCCCTCTACCGAATAAAATAGTTCACCGTTAGTCTGAGGAAGTTCCATGGAAGGGCACTGGATGGGATAGTTTGCGATTATGTCGACTCGAGTGTGTGCCGGCAGGCGATTTTATTATATATATATTTTTTTTTATTCATGTATTTATTTTGTCAAAATGTCGCTGGACGTATCTGGACTTGGATTGCGAGAGACGTTCCGTACCAAAGGACTCGGAGAAAGTTCCTTGTGATGCAACGTCCGGAAGTCCTTTCTCCGTTCAAGGTTCCTCAGCCATCAAACTCCCAACTTTCCCAATTGAATACCCGGTGGGACAATCGTAGGTGTGATCTCTGCTATGGCGTTTATGTTACGTCACGTCGACGAAGTGCCTCTTGGTGTGACGTCATAACGCTTTTTCTTTTCTAGTTCTTATCATCATCATTATCCGTGAGGTTTGAACAGTGACAGCCCCCCCCCTCTCTCTCTCTCTCTATCTCTATCCCTCTCTATCCCTCTCTCTCCAGTTGATGGACGGCCCATAGATCGAAAATGACTCGATCGGTCCCGACCCTCCATTTCCACCCGAGTTTTATGCCATTAAGAATATAAAAATAGAGGAGGCAGCAATAGACCATATGGCCTACACTGGGCAGTCCCATGTCCCTTAACATGTCATCCCTATCCCAAAATTATCTGATCTACAACAACAACCCATTGTTTCAGCGTTCACTACATGTTACTAAATTTATTCTATTAGTTAACCGCTGTTGGTAAACCATGTATTGCTTGTTTCCTTCTGAAACCTAAATTTGTGTTACGTATCCCAATACGTTTGGCACCATCTTGAAAGGTTTTATTTCAGTTTCGTTTCCTTATTCTTATTCAACTCCTGCTATCGAAGGGGATGCACACAACTGAATGAAATAGCCGACACATGAATGATCTTTATTCCCTGTTCGGGAGGATTTAGGGTTAAAAAGAGAACTTAATTATGGACATTTGATGTCTGTGTCTATATTACATACAGGAATAAGTTTGTCCGTAAAGCACTGTGGCTCGAAAGCTCACTTTAAAATACAAGCACACTCGCAACTGCGTAGCAGGTTACAGGGCGTTCGCGTGCTTGGTTGTGTCAGCTGCCAGATGAACGTACATTGTTGTCCCATATGCATCTCACAGTATCGACGCAGAATAAGTTGCTATTCAATGGAGTCTTTTCCAAACTTAATAAAAACGTCTTGCGTTGCCCAGAATCGGTGTTAAATCTGCGTCGTTCCTCAACAGGGAAGTTAATCAAAGGATTACAAAGGCGGAGCATGCCGACAGGAGACCTTTTGGTCCATATCTAGGTCGGATGCGAAAACAAAAATCATAATAATAATAAAATAATAAAAACTATAATCATGTAAATGAGAAATAAACTACATAAATGCATAGGTATAGTTAAATAATAAACAAACAGGTAAATAGTAAATAATGATAACAGAACAAAAACAAATAATACAAAATAAATTATAATCATTACAACATCTTGACCTTTGGGGGTAATTGATGTGTCATCCAATTGAATGATATTCTTCAGTGATGCTCATGCCTCAACTCCCCTTTCATTGTGTACACAAATTCTCTTCATATTAGGTGCCGTCAAACTGTTTAGTTCCTATAAACTGACCTTTCCTCACTTCCAGAGGGTTAAGCCCCAGTCACAACAAGCTTACGACCTGTTTCCCACCGCCTTCGACCGAAAATCAAGCGATCGGTCGGCGACACAAAACCCATGCAAGGAATTGAAACTGAAAAATTTAATGTGGTTGATAAGATGAAAATCTATGTACTGGGGACTATGTGGTATGTGTTGTAATATATCTATTTATCTATCTTATTACCGACTACCAGCGACTTCCAAGGATTACCTGCATCTGGTCGCCGGTGGGCGGAAACAGGTCGAGCTTGGTGTGACTGGGGCCTTAGGCCGGCCACACACGTGCAGTTTAAACTGACAGTTACAACTGTTCAGTTACAACTGTTCAGTTACAACTGTCAGTTGAAACTGCACGTGTGTGGGTAACTGAGATACCCACACACGTGCAGTTTCAACTGACAGTTATAACTGAACAGCTGTAACTGACAGTTATAACTGAACAGCTGTAACTGTCAGTTTAAACTGCACGTGTGTGGCCGGCCTTGAGCGCACGTCAATTAAACTTATAACTGTGTTTCTCTGGGTTTGTTGATATTTCATCGCGTGAGACTCCGCCCTCAGTCCGGTTTTGCCTCTTCGTGAACTTGCTACGTCAGGAGTGTGGGTGAGCTTGCGATGCTTTCCGAAGGATCTTGCTTGTTTCCTTCGCCTGAGTAAGGCGGCCTGCCGGCAGGCGAAGGTTAGTCGAGGTGGCCGGTAGGTTTCGATACACTTTCACAGCCGTTAGTCGTTTTAGTCAGAATAACTCGTTTGTTAATTAGAATTAAACAAAAATCATCATCATGTCATATCATATTATCATACCATCATGTCATATTATCATACCATCATGTCATAGTATCATATCATCATCATGTCATATTATTATTCCATCACCGTATATCAACATACCATCACCATGTCGTAACATATCATACGATCATCACCATGTCATATACCATTATCATCCTATCATATACCATCATCGTCGTGTCATATACCATTATACTATCATCATCGTCCCATATACCATCACACCATCATCGTGTCATATACCATCATCATCCTATAATATATCATCACATCATCATCGTGTCATATACCATCATCACCATCATGTCATATACCATCATATTGTGATCATCATTATCCGTGTCCGTTGGCTGCCGTACCCCCCACCCTCATCCTTCACACCGAGCACGCGTGTGTGGGTAGTAACAAGACCAACAGATTAACCCCCTTTGCTACCAGTCGGGGTGCTACGGGACTGAACAAGTAAACGCCTCCGTGGTCGAACTCTTAAGGAAAAGTTCCTTCAGACGCGTCTATTACCGATCGAGCTAGGTCGTGACCTCTTCCCGGGGACGAGGAGCTGAATAGAATCGCCTGAGGGCATCGAGGGTAAAGGGGAAGGTGACACTCAGGGCTGAAGGGGTTCGGGGGGTCTTGAAGGGGGAGGGAGTGGGGAGGTAGTATCTCTCCCGTGGTGGTACACGCGACCAGGATGGCGTCAGCACTGTTCCAATAGGTTTCTCTCTCTTTGTGTGATTCACCACGGCCTTGGTTCACGTGTGTGGCTTGTGATCGAAAGGTATTATTCGCCCTGGTGAGAGCACGATATCGTCTGTATGTATGTATGTTACTTTGTATATAGGATAAGAACAGTGCTCATGTGTTCTTCCTCTGTATGTGTGTATCGCTATGCATATGTGCTATGCTTTTACCTCTCCTCTCATTCGGCATCCTCTGCATTCTTTGTCTTCAACAGGGTGAAATGCGTTTTTTTAGGCTGTCCAGCTCCACCTTTGTGGGTTGTCGTTAGAATGTGCACGTTGGCGCGTGTGTACACAGTTACACAAAGTAGCTTGTGTCTCAAAAGCTGCCCTTTTGTGTGTGAAAGTAATAGGAAAGTCTGCATGAATTGGTTCTTTGCCTCGTAGACCGGTTGTATAGCAAGCAAAGCAGGGTCAAAGAACCCAGGAAAAATGATTGTATAGCCGACATGGTTGGAGAAATTAGAAAAGTGGTAGTTATTACTGTTATTATTTTCATTGGCACACAGGCTGGTATGTGTGTGTGTGTGTGTGTGTGTGTGTGTGTGTGTGTGTGTGTGTGTGTGTGCACGCCAACTCTGCTATGCCTTGTTCAGGTTATTTATATATATATATATATATATATATATATATATGTATATATGTATATATAATGTACGTGTATATATATGTATATATATATATGTACGTGTATATATATATGTATATATATATATATATATATATATATATGTATATATGTATGTATATACATTACCGCATCAACGACAAAGACCAAAGCGTCACCACCCAACTTCAATCAAAACATGTCACCTCACCGGGGCACTGTCGTCGTTGATCACCGACGAGTCACCCTAAGCAAGTAAACAAGCGCCGACTCTGCTTACTTTGTTCAAGTCTGATATATATTCCCGCGTTGTTGATTGGAGGGGAAGGGAGGGGGTGAGGATGCGTGAGGAAGAAGTCACGACTTCGGCATTTCGTGATCTGAAGGAAAGGATGACTGGGCAGCGCTGCACCACACCGTGACCCGTTGTCATTTCCTGATGACGACAGGTCATGCGATGTTGGGGGGAGGGGTTCCCCAGGTTGACAGGTCATCCGTTGACCTTGGGTCAACAGCCAACGTGACCTGGGTACAGTCATTTCCACCCCGAACGGGATTTGGTCTTTTTGTGGTGCTGCGAGACCGTTTCCGTGGACTAATATCGTAGAGAAGTGTGCAGGAGTGGTGTGGTAGATGTTAGAGTGGTCACGTGACTTGGTTTACAAGGGTTGGGAGACGCCTTTATTAAGCAGTGGACTTCGAAATGGCTGATTGTATCATTGGTTGAAACAATGTCATCAGATTGCCAAGGTAGATGTTCCCCAACGAGGCGTTTTGTAGGTTGACAGTTTAGATTAAATTGTAAAAGAGACAAAAGCTAATTTGTGCACTTGAGGCGTAATCTGAAACACTCAGGTTTCGTATTCGCTTAGTTGTGGGTTCGAATTCCGCACTTCTTTCCAATCACCAACAGTGACTCTTGCTTGCACCAACATTCCAAAGGCATAAAAGAGTGGCGGCTTCGGCCGAAGCTATATAGCGCCTCCTGACGTAGGTTCCTCACCTTTCTCTTCCTTTAGATCATATTGAGCTTCATCGGGCTTAATGAAATTGTCTGTCGGTAGTGTGAAAATATTTGAGCCTTGAGAACAGATTAAACCACCTTAATGATCATAACCGGTTGAACATTTTGTTCAGTTGTTGGAACGTCCTCGGCTCAGAACAGGAATGAATCTTGTTTTCATCTAGAATTCGCCTTCCTACGTGAGCTGTTATACCCCCCTCCCTCGTTCCCCCAAATATGCTTTGTATTGCACGGACTTGGGGGGTGGGATGGGGACCACGCTTCAACTCTTTCCTGAAGCCTTACAATGCTCTCCACCTTGCCACGAGCGCCGTCTTCCGCTTGGACCGAGAGTTCTTTGTCCTGGAGTAACAGTTGTTTCGTTCACAATAAATTGTGTATTTTCAATATATCGACACGTTAGATTTTTGTCATGCAAATGTATCTTTATGAGACAAAATACGGTTCAGAGACGTTTTATGTAGTCTTGTTTATTGTTCGTTTGAAGGGCATTTGTCCTCGCTGTGTGTTCAGGACGAGTTGTGACGTCATGTCGACTGTTGTCAACTGTGAAATGGTATCGCCCAACAAGATAGAGTTCTTGAAGGCGGTGTGTGTATTTTCCTAGTCAAATGGTACGGGAATGAAGTTGTTTCATAATATTCTGGCTCTTTCTGCCTTTGGGTGTAATTATGTGAACTGATGTATCTTTGCCAAATTTTAATGTTCAGGATTTGTTATATTTAGGAAAGATCTACTAAATTTAGATTTGTTTGGTATTTGATAGAACTATTTCCTCATCTTAGCTCTGCCACAAATTGATGTGCCTCTGTGGAAAAATGTTTCTTGATAGCCTCCAAACACTCTCTCTCACTCTCTCTCTCTCTCTCTCTCTCTCTCTCTATCTATCTATCTCTCCCGTCACTACAATGGTATCTCAGCCGAATGAAAGCATCTGGTGTTTATCAAAATAATTTTTTATCCTCTAAGCGGTAGGATTGTTCACTTGTTCACCTATTTTATTTAGTTAAGGAACATCCCACTAATTGCAGCATCAGAATTTGGACAAGAGGAAAGAACTACAATTGTACTTTGTATCCATAACATTGTATACAACCATTAAGTAAATTATTAAGAATAGTAACTACCTGCATCAAAACGCCAGCAGTACAATTTTATTTGGAACAACAAATGTCAGTAAGAGGAATTAAAACTATGGATTTTATCAAACCATATTTCATCACACAATCCACGCAATGTCCATGTATAAATGCAGGTATGATAAATATACACATAGCCACAAAACAAACACTCCTTCATAGACCATAAGATTCCATACTTCCCCAAACTCCTCCATTATAACTCCCAGAACAAGCAAGAATTGCTCTGACACTCCTACATGCAAGTCTTTGAAACGTACATATAGTATATGGCCTACCCAATTTGAATGTTTCCTACCTTAAGGAAAATTTGAAACAAGGTTAGGTTAGCGTAGGTTAAGTACCTAACCTGACCTAATTGTAAAGGTAGGCCACATACTATATCAAAGAAAAAATCATAGGCCATATACTCCACTGACACCGTCACCACTTGTCACTGAGACCATTAATCAATCAATCAATCAAATCAGCCATCCTGAGTCCACTGCTGAACAAAGGCCTCCTTCTAAGACCGTATCAACACGGAATCGTCCTTGCGACAGACTTCTTTTGCCATAGATGCAACTAAGACACAGAAGACACAAAACACCTTATTTCTCTCCCACAATCGCTTTCCAGACTGCAAGACAAAATCTTCACACGGACTTACAGGCTCGACCGATGGCCACGGCCTCTCTGGACGGGGCGGGGCGATTAGGGGTGGGGGGAGATGATTCCCTTCGACGTCTGGCCACCTAGTGCAGGTTTCTATCGTTCTCATGACTAAAACGGGTGCAATCACGTACCTCCGCACTGCGGAGAAAGGGGATGGTATGCTCGTTCAACACACACAGTCGGAAGTTAAGAAGTTCGTAAGTCGGAAGTTAGGAAATTTGTGGGTATCATCGTGGTAGACGCGGGCACGTCGTGGGATGTTTTGTTTTCAAAATGACTTAATGGGAATCTATTGTGCGAAACAAATGTATTCGGTATTAGTTTTACAGTTGGATGTCGTGTATCAGTTTATTGGAGTGTGGAAACTGGAAAAACGGAATGAAGTTTAGGCTCACCGTTGATTTACGAGGGTAGAAGTAAGTTAAGGATGAGAGTTTTACTGTGAACGAAGTTTCAATGTCAAGAAGATGTAGGTGAGGAAGAATTGAGTTGGGAGAACTACAAACCAGGTATTTAGAGCCTTAAGGTGAAAAAAAATGTCCGACAATCTAGTTTGACTAGTATAGTATCACCATCCGATGGTTGTGTGTTTGTCTTCTCTGGGCGAGTTATGCGGGACGGGCCTCGCTTGCATCGAGAGGAGAGGGAGGAGGAGGATGAGGAGGCTCGCTGGAGTGGCCGAATCGGGACCAATCGTCGCATGGGGCTACCTTCAGGGGTCGGAAGTCCCACCAGGGGCTGCCCCTGTCCCTGCAGAAGCACATCCCGCAACCGGGGCCTCTTTGCCTCGTCCTGAGGACTTCCCTACGCCCGGTATCGGCATTGTCCGTGCACGCCATCCTTCTTGTGTTGTTGTCCGTCTTTGCCGCCGTCGCCGCTCTCGCGCACCGGCTCACCTTGACTTAGTGGTCGCAAGGTGACCATCGCTGCCACTTCTGGTCGCGTCCAGCGTCCCCGTCCGTCGTCGTCGTCGTCGTCGTCGTCGTCGTCCTCCTCCTCCTCCTCCTCCTCCTCCTCCTCCTCCTCCTCCTCCTCCTCCTCCTCCTCCTCCTCCTCCTCCTTCTCTTTCTCCTCCTCCTCCTCCTCCTCCTCCTCCTCCTCCTCCTCCTGCTTATCCTATGTACTACTCCGTTACCTTAAATCTCTCTTGTGCCGCCTCCGTGACTCCACTTTGATGTGCTATTGTCCCCGGAGATAAAGCTTCGTTTACACGGGTCAAGTTGAGAGGCAAGTCAAGCCTGCAAGTTACTTGCTACAGGTTACTTGCCTCCCAACTTGCCCTGTGTAAACGGCGCCGGTTATTTGGCCATTGCTGACAAAGTACTAAATACACCACTTTATCACTCTGTTAAGCCGCGTTAACACGGACTAGTATAGTAGCCACTAGTACTACCGACTTGTAAACTACTCCCTGTATCTGCCAATGTCAACGAGATGTTAATTAACTTGCCTCCAAACTATCCTGGTGTCAAAACTTAGTGCCGGGTAAGTTAACTTGCAGGTATCACTAGTGGCTAATAAACTAGTCCCGTGTTAACTAGGCTTTAATGTACCCCTACTCCTGAAAACCCATTCTCCATGTACATACTCCATCAACTCCTGTTGAATATATCCTACATTTCACTAACCATCTGCACAGTGTGTTTCCCCACGACCTCTGTGGGATTTATTTTCCTCATTCCATGTTCTCATACCACAACCAATATCTCCCAACTCCCTTTGAGGGTGAGCTAATTCCAGGAAATACTTAACTGTGACCGAGGTCGTCCCCTTTGCCCTTGTGCTTGGACTTCCAGGGGAGGGAGCAGTCACTGGTTGGTACACGGGTCCTTGTCTTGCGAGTCGAGATCGACAACTGCCCTCCACTTTTCGCCTTTAGACCCGTATACAGCATTCACTCTGGACTCCCTTTCAGGAGGCTGTGTCTTCACGTTCTAACTAAAGGCTGTGTCTTCACGTTCTAACTAAAGGCTGTATCCTCACGTTCTAAATAAAGGCTGTATCCTCACGTTCTAACTAAAGGCTGTGTCCTCACGTTCTAACTAAAGGCTGTGTCCTCACGTTCTAACTAAAGGCTGTGTCCTCACGTTCTAACTAAAGGCTGTGTCCTCACGTTCTAACTAAAGGCTGTATTTTCACGTTCTAACTAAAGGCTGTATCTTCACGTTCTAACTAAAGGCTGTATCTTCACGTTCTAACTAACGGTTAAGGTTGTGTCTTCACGTTCTAACTAAAAGTTGTGTCTTCACGTTCTAACTAAAGGCTGTATCTTCACGTTCTAACTAAAGGCTGTATCTTCACGTTCTAACTAAAGGCTGTATATTCACGTTCTAACTAAAGGCGATCTTCACGTTCTAACTAAAGGCTGTATATTCACGTTCTAACTAAAGGCTATCTTCACCTTCTAACTAACGGCTGTATCTTCACCTTCTAACAAAAGACTGTCTTCACGTTCTGACTAAGGCTGTATCTTCACGTTCTAACTAATGTCCGTATCTTCACGTTCTAACTAAAGGCTGTATCTTCACGTTCTAACTAAAGGCCGTATCTTCACGTTCTAACTAAAGGCTGTATCTTCACGTTCTAATTAAAGACTGTATCTTCCCGTTCTAACTAAAGGCTGTCTCTTCACTCTATCTAAATGTATATTCCATTCACATTGATTCAATCAATCAATCAAATCAGCTATCTTGAGTCCACTGCTGAACAAAGGCCTCCCTCATGGGATTCACATGACCTGTTTGAGAAATTTTGCCTTATCTGGAGGTGTTTGTTCGGAATTCGTTCGCGCTTACCTATATCCCAGGGCCTTTCTATGTGTTTGTCATTGTAAGGACTGAGGTGATAGTGGTCTTACGCCAGGAGGCGATTTGGTGCCACCAACCTTGTCACCGGGAGCTGCTGGATTCGAACGCGGGTCCCTAATTCATATTGTCAGTCTCATTCGTGATGACATGGAATTAAATGAAAAAAATAATAATAATAATAATGTGGTTGAAAAAAAAATTAAGATCTGCACTGGGGACCATTCAGTGTGTGTGAATATGGGTGTTAAGTGTGTACCCTTCACAGGAATGAGTACGTCGCTGTCAGAATAGACACAAAAGAAATGGAAAGGTGTTTGTGTCTCGTGTTATTTCCATTCGCACTCCTCATAGCTTGAATCAGTTTGGTTGTGTGTGTGTGTATGTATTCACCTCGGATCTGCTGCAGTCTCTATCGAGACAGCCAGACACCACCCTACGGCAGTGAGCTCAGAGCTCATTATTTGCCGATCTCTGGGTAGGTCTGAGACCACTCACACACCACACACCGGGACAGCAAGGTCACAACTCCTTGACTAACGTCCCGTACCTACTCACTGCTAGGTGAACAGGGGTTACACGTGAAAGGAGACAAACCCAACTTATCTCTTATGTGTGTGTGTGTGTGTTAATTGAACAGACTCCCATAAATACGATTACTGTGTACAAACGTCAACCAAGACACGTCATCAATTAATTTAAGTCGTTTAGCGTGAAGCAGAACGAAACCCATTAAGACTGGCCTCGTGTGGTTAAGGTCAGGGTCACCAGATTTAGCACAATTATACTAAACTTAGCATATTTCCCCTTGACATAATACTGTATTATTAAAAGCTGTATATAACAGAAACCGAAAGTATTAAGAGTAACAAAAATTAGTGTTATTTTTGTCAATCTGGCAAGAAAGGAGGAGTATGCAAGTAAAACCTTCATTCTTATCCATAAAGTTATCTAAGTTTTTCTTAAAACAACCAATAGCTCTAGCGCTCACTACATGGTTACTAAGTCCATTCCATTCGTTGACCCCTCTTTTGGTAAACCAGTTCTTGCCTATTTCCTTCTTAAACCTATTATCAAACATATGCCCAAAGTATGGCCACCCTGGTCACAGTACCAGACACGTGTTGGCACCGTGCCTTATACGTGGGGGCAAGGCACCGCTTAAGGAAAACAACACTGAGAAGAATGCAACCTTTTGCGGGGAGATGGTCAACCCCTGTATGCTCTCCCGATCCTCTCCATGTGCTTGGTTATGGGCTATCTAAGAAAGACCACCCGCTTTCACGGGATAAGTGTTAATGGGAGAGGAAGAAAACTCTTTAGGGAAATTAAAAGTTATTTGTGTATGGACGGGGGCTTTTGCCACTGGGCGCTTTAGGGGATGTTTATTAGAGTTTTTGTGTCGTGCCTCAGGAGGCATGCGCATGTGCTTGGCACTGAGTGGGCGGCGGTTCCTTTATATGGAGGTCGGGTGCCCGCGGAGGAAGGCGGCCGTGGTCGTAAATTGTAATAGACAAGGCAAGTGGCCATTGAAGATCAACGGTTGCGTCACCTAATTCGACATTTATAACCTCTTCCCTGTGGTAGTGTACCGTTGTAGTTCTTTGTTTTGGTTCGATCCAAAATGGGGTGCTTGGGTTAACAACGGTGTTTTGACCACACCTAGACGAATAAGATTTTTTTTTTTTAGGCCGCACGAATTCCTGTTCACACTAGCGGTTTGAACCGCGGCGGCACCACATTGTTATGGAGAAAAATGCGCGTTTGTGTGTGAACGCTTCCAATAACTTACATTGTAATTGAATCGCCGCGGTACAAACCGCTAGTATGAACAGGGCCTAAGACTAAAGACACACGGGACACGTCATTGTGGCGAAGAGGTTACGGGAGCAGGTTCTGTCCCTAAGAATATTTTATGTCTGAGGGTCAAATGGGGTCAAGGGTCTGGCTATTGTTTCGAGAGCCTGGGAGTGCACAGAAGGTTTCGCAACGCTGCACTTGGGCCAGGCACTGGCAGTGGTAATTGACATTTATTAAAATAATTATGATAATTCCAGTTATTACAATGAATAGAGTTATGATTATTATTATTGTTTTACGTTCATTATGTTGCCCACTTTCCGGGAATACTTGGAAAAAAAATACATCAAGAGTGATGGCTGAGTTGGTTAAGTCACTGTCCATTTATTACATATCGACTAGGTTCGAGTCCTCGGCCCGACAGCGTCTCCGTTTCCGAATATGCTTCCATCGAGCTATATACTCCTGTTAGTCTCGATCTTGTTTGCAAGGAATTCAAATGGAAACAAGTCAATGTGGTTGATAAGATGTACTGGGTACTATTCAATGTCTGTTGATATATATACATATATATATGTGTGTGTGTGTATGTGTGTATATATATATATATATATATATACCGTATATATATATATATATACCGTATATATATACTGCTAGTGTACTGGCGGCATTTTTGTATGAATCCTTTGAACCAGGTCCACTTAAAGAGAAGTATTAGGGAAACAGTGCCTCCCCCCTGTGACACGTTGTTAGAATATGGAAAAAAAAATATCTGAAGTTTGGGAGTTCAAGCCTATTGGCTACTGTTAGGGAAGGCAGCATTCATCGATAGATGTTGGAGTTGAAGCAGAATCAAGTACTCCAAAGACATATCGTGTTGCTTTATATTAGTAGAGAATGGGTGATTTAGTTGTCATAAGATACCCTTGAGTTCAACTCAACAATTAGGTGCCCCCAGCCAGTTCCATTATCAATATCCATACGTATTTCAACTGGGAGTTTTTTCCTCCGTATCTCCCCCCCCCCTCTCTCTCTCTCTCTCTCTCTCTCTCTCTCTCTCTCTCTCTCTCTCGCTCACACATACACACACACACACACACACACACACACACACACACACACACACACACACACACACATTTATATATACTGACCCAACAGTATGGAGTGGTGCTCACCTTGTGTGGATAATAGCTTAATAATGAACTCGAAATTGAAGAAGATTATGGCCGGGGGATTCCTCTACGTGCATTGCTTAAGGAGGGCGTGGCCTTGATAAGCCCTCTAACACGACGCAGAGCACCAGCACCAGGTGCGTCGCCCTTCCAGGCTCTTCTCCACTTCGGGAGATAACCTTGTTGTCGTTTGTTACTCTAAGTCTTGGTCTCGTGCGGGTTCTTGTCTCTGACTAACTGTGGGTGTTGTGACTGAGAGGATGGTTCTTCTAGGAGTACGGGTGATACATACCATGACGTCACCGGGCGCCGTCTACGACACGACACGACGTTGTGCTCTTAAATAACCATGGGTATGGACGCTTTTACTCGTGGTCGTGACATGTGAAAGTGCCCATAGACACCCATGGTTGTATGAGAACACGACGTCGTGTCTTGGACGACCCACGGCGAAAAGTCGTTCCGTGTGATGCGAATCTGTAGTCGCCCTTGGTTCTCGGAGTAGGTGTTGCCTTCCTCCTCGAAACATATGTATCCTTTTTAAGTTGAGACTCTGGAAGACTCAAGGAAGGAGTGGGACTCGAAGCGAGGGTACCGAAGTCAATGTAGGAAACCCGTAGGAGGAGGAGGATTGCTGAGCAAAAATAAATAAATAAATAAATAAAATAAGATAAAATAAGATAAATAAAAGTACAGGTGAGAGGAATTAGTAAACTACTGACGTCACACACATTAAAAAGATATATCATATCCTCGCCATTTGTACGTCCTTGTTGACGTCAACTTTAGAGGAGTTCTTGTGAAGGATGCACCTCTAGTATGTGATAGTAGGCGCTGCCTATTCGTTTGGGTTTATCTGGTGTTTTCGGGTTTATGGGTTTTGTTTGATATGAGGACATAAAAAACAGGTTCTTTCCGTTTATATTTTCCGTAACTCAAATGAACAGGTTCTTTTCAATAACATTGTCCTTTAAATTACTACCAAAGAGTATACAGTAAATCTGAAGAAAATACTAAAAAAACCATACCTTCTAGTTTATCTTTATTTAATTATCACACCATCTCCCCCACCAAAGGAAAAAAAACACAGATCAAAATGGAAAAAAAATGTTTAGGACGCCTGGTGAGCTCTCAAACCACGTGGCCATCCTGTGCCCCCCATACTACTGATGAGGGGCGATATGTGGGTGACCCCAGATCGGGGCAAGAGGGCCCAGGGACAGTCACTGAGGGCAATAAGGACCGCCTGGGCGACGTCACGCGTCAAGGACCTGCCAAGACTTCTGATAACCTTTAGACCTTCCCCCGCCCGCGTACGCTGCACCTCGGCTCACACACGCCGACACACCCAGAGTCTTCGTCCCTCCTCTTTCTCATCCTCTTCCTCCTCCCTCCTCGCTCTCCTCTTCCTTCCCTCCATCTCCTTCTCTTCCTCTCTTCCACCTCCTCTTCCTCCCCTCCACCACCTCCTCCCCTTCCTCCCCCCCACCTCCTCACCTCCACCTCCTCTTTCTCTCCTCCTCGTCGTCATATCGGCCCTCATCATCCTCCGTCCTTCTTTTTCCTACTACTGTTCCTACCACTCATCTCCACCTCTTCCTCAGCTGCGACCGCCTGGAACATCTAGACCTTCCTCCTCCTCCTCCTCCTCCTCCTCCTTATGCCCTTCCTCTTCCTCTCCATCTTTATCACCATCATGCTCGCCATCTGCCTTTTCTTTCTTCCTTCAGTGCCCCTTCCCTCCACGTCCCCTTCCCGCGTGTCACCATACCTTCTCTTCGTGATTCATCTTGATACCCAGAGGTGCACCCCTTCTTATGGCCTTCTGTTCACTTGGATTCGGGTCCATATTATCCTCTCGTTTAGGCTACCTCCTCCTCCTCCATCATCACACTCTCTAGCCTGTATCCTCCGCATTCATACCTCCACTTCCACCCTCCACCTCTCCACTGCATTCCAGTCGCCTTCGTCCGCATCCACCCCACGGGACTTGTATTTATTTTCCCTCCCCCTCCTCCCCCTCTCCCCTCTTCATCCATCTTCATATTGTCCTCCTCTCCCATTCCTCTTGTCATTCATCCACATTGTCCTCTTCATCCTTCCACATTGCCCTCCTCATCCTTCCCTTCATCCACATTGTCCTCCTCATCCTTCTCCATCATCCATCCAGTATCCTCACCACTTTTCCTCTCCTCATCCATATCGTCCTCATCCTTCCCCGTCAGCCATCTATTATCCTCTTCACCTCTTCCTCCGTGCATCCATCGGCGGGCGAACTTGTCTTTCCGACGAGTCACCCGTATTCGCCAGGTCGTTAAACGTCACGGGTTTCGCATGAAGGGTGCCTTCTGTTTAGTTTGCCGCTGCCAGTATTATTAGAACTACGTGAAGACCTCGAACATTTTATTCTAAAGTCTCGCTAAAAGGTCATCCCACTGGGCTATTTTCCATCAACCTCCGATTAATTGGCGATACCACCCAACCCCAGAATTTTTTTCCGCCGTAAAATAACCATTATATATATATATGTGTGTGTGTGTGTGTGCGTGTATATATACACATATATTGAAGTATGTAAGACAAATGAGTGGAAGGGTGGTGAGTTAAACACAAAGAACAGTTGGAGTTTTATTCACTGACGTTTCGTCCTTACCAGGACATTCTCAAAGTACATACAGTTTTAGAAAATTAACAGCTTATATAATCCATCCTTGCCGTGTTCCCCTCCCTCTATACTCTCATCCGTCCTCTACCCTTTTTTTTTTCTTTTTTTTTCTTTTTTTTTTTTTTTCTTTCATGTGACTCCGACCATGTCATTTCTCCCTCCGTTCTCAATTGTCCTTTTTACCTCCTTGACAATCAGAGTACTTACCGCTCCTGCTAATTTTATAAACCCTTCCCTATGGTTGATGCAGGGGTGGGAAGTAATGTAGGCTGCCTCCACTATTTTTCTTTTCTTTTTCTCTAGACCTTTGTGGAGCACCTCTATCTTTTTCCAATCTGGAAGATGACCACATTGGTCTAAATGAACTACTAGCGAGTTGGAGGTTCTGTGAGCTCGAGCTACGGACATATGAGCACAAAAATGACGTCAGAGCTCACAGAACCTCCAACTCGCTAGTAGTTCATTTAGACCAATGTGGTCATCTTCCAGATTGGAAAAAGATAGAGGTGCTCCACAAAGGTCTAGAGAAAAAGAAAAGAAAAATAGTGGAGGCAGCCTACATTACTTCCCACCCCTGCATCAACCATAGGGAAGGGTTTATAAAATTAGCAGGAGCGGTAAGTACTCTGATTGTCAAGGAGGTAAAAAGGACAATTGAGAACGGAGGGAGAAATGACATGGTCGGAGTCACATGAAAGAAAAAAAAAAAAAAAGAAAAAAAAAGAAAAAAAAAAGGGAAGAGGACGGATGAGAGTGTAGAGGGAGGGGAACACGGCAAGGATGGATTATATAAGCTGTTAATTTTCTAAAACTGTATGTACTTTGAGAATGTCCTGGTAAGGACGAAACGTCAGTGAATAAAACTCCAACTGTTCTTTGTGTTTAACTCACCACCCTTCCACTCATATATATATATATATATATATATATATATATATATATATATATATATATATATATGTATATATATATACAAGCAATAAAAACACTAAGAACTTGTGTTCACAAATGCGTAAGTAACCACTAGTAAAAGTAAACTAACGAGGCAGAGGAATTTCGTATAATTACATCTTCAGTGCTGAAGATGTGATTATATGAAAGCGCTCTGCTTCGTTAGTTCACTTTTCCTAATGGTTACTTACGCAAATATATATATATATATATATATATATATATACATATATATATATATATATATACATCTATATATACTGCCATTTGATTTGCTGGAGGAAAATTATTTTCCTTCGGCAAATCAGATACCTTTCACGATAGCTGCGGGCTGCACATCTGCTCCGACAGTCGGAGGAAATATAACCCAGTGTGATAACACCTTCATTAAGA
>NC_134802.1:54417542-54447542 GCF_046742065.1 Oratosquilla oratoria | reverse complement strand
ATATACGATTTATATAAGGAAATATATATATATTTTTGAGAATATCACGAAATTTTCTGCCTATCTAAGTCTGTGTTTTTCCAACTTTTTCCGACCCTATAACCACCCCCTGTAGTCAGGACTAGACAGTCCAGCACCCTCGAACTAATTTCTTATTACTAGAAGGACAAAGAAAAGTGTGTGTGTGTGTGGATCGTTTCCTAACCCCCCCCACACACACACACACCTAGATTTGATTCCAGCACCCTAGGTTGGGAAACGCTGATGTAAAGCAAACTCTCTTTCCCTCTTTCAATTAGTCAATCAATCAATCAAATCAGCCATCCTGAGTCCACTGCTGAACAAAGGCCTCCTTCATAGTATTCCATGATTCACACGACCGCGCCAATCGCTCCCACGTCACTCCTGCAAACTTCTCAATCTTTCCTTCTTTAACCAAAGGATTCTTCGTGGGTTCGAGCCTCTGCTGTTGGAGTTTTACTTTATGGTGTCCGTTTATTCAACAGAATCGTATCCGGTGCTCTTTGTAAGGTACTGGCGTGTGGAATAGCTCCCATGAAGAAAGCGGGCTGGAAACCAGATGAGGAAGATCGTACAAGAAACAACAAAAGATTACTGCTTGGCAAGTGCATCCTTCACGAGAATGAACATGATATGAACATAATGATGCCCCTTACCATGTAGTTAGCTATGAAACAATTGGTTGTTTTAAGAGCAGGTGTGATAACTTTATGGATAGTGATGACAGGTGGCAAGGGACATGGAACTGCCTAGTGTAGGCCTTAGGGTCTCTTGTAGTCTCCTCTATTCTTATAAAAATGAACATAATGATGTCCCTTACCATGTAGTTAGCGCTCAAACGATTGGTTCTTTTTAAAGCAGATGAGATAACTTTATGGATAGTGATGACAGGTGGTAATGGACATGGAACTCCCCAGTGTAGGCCATATGGCCTCTCGCTGCCTCCTCCATTCTTATGTTCTTCAGCGCGTCGCCATGCTGAAGGTGAAAGGTCAATCAAGGCAGTGGAATCAGCGACCGCTAACATGAATAACTGAGCACCAATTTAGTATGAATGGCGTGGATCATGATCTCCCATCTACTACAACTGAGGATTGAATAATAGAATCCCTCGTGCGGTAGAGAATGATTCCGAGGGAGAGTTGATGAAGTGGTTGAACCGCCCGATTGGGTTCGCTAGACTCTCCCCCCAGAATCCTTCATCCGTGCAAGGAATAATGAATCATCGAGGTGAAGTGTTTCTGTCGCGGATAATAATCTCTTCTTTCATTACAAAGGATTACAAAGGCGGAGCATGCCGACAGGAGACCTTTTGGTCCATATCTAGGTCGGGTGCGAAAAAAATCATAATAATAATAAAATGATAAATAAAAACTATAATAATGTAAATAATAAATAAAATACATAAATAAATGCATAGGTATAGTTAAATGATAAACAAACAGGTAAATGGTAAATAATAATAAATTGACATATAACTAATAATATATGAAAATCAGACAGACAAATGATAACAAAACAAAAACAAATAATATAAGATAAATTATAATCGTTGAGTGGACTTACGTGTCCAAGGGCGTGAATTAGATGTGACAAAGGGAAAAAGTATGAAGAGGGTTATGGAAGGGAGGAATGGTGGAGCATAAAAGTAATTAATATTCTATTTTGTCGGGGATTAATCTTCAGTCATAAAAGACAGAATCGAAGCTGTTCTGTGGAGAACTCAGTCCATGAGGTATTGCAGGTTAAAATGATTGCGAACAGATATGTAAAACCCTTTGAAGGAGTGAGAAAGGTAACAAGATTTGCCCAGGGTGTTTCCCGAACGATAGAGAGAGAGAGAGAGAGAGAGAGAGAGAGGGGGGGGACCTTGTGTGTGCAGGTGGATACGTCACAAGGGCTCTTTCCTATTGAATGCCTTGGTGGACTCAGAGAAGAGGGTTAAAGAAATGGCCAGCCGGCTCACGGGGGTGCCGGGGTGGTTTCGTTGTTGGCTATAGTGAGGTTGACTGTAATATCTTGGAAGGTTGATTAGTGGTCCTGAAAGGAACGGTGTGTGTGTGTGTGTGTGTGATTAACCATGGTCTTTGGATCACGTGTTGGACTCGTGATCGGCAGCTACTACCCTCCCAGAAGAGAGCTCAGAGCTCATATATGACCGATCTATGGGTAATCCTGTGACCTTACACGCACACCCACACACATCCAATTCCCCGCCCACGAGAGTTGGAGTAACAATCCGCAACGCAGCGATACTGAAATTATTTCAGCCTTGGGCGAAATTCGAACCCGGACCGCCGTAGTGGCAGCCGGGAACTTTAACCACTGCGCCACGAGATGTGTGTTTGTGTGTGTTTAGAAACCATGTATGGTTCCAACTTTGAACCATACATCACATTGCAGACGATTTCAGGAGTTAGTGCATTTGTATGGGAAACGATTTCTAACTTCCAGACATCGAATCTCAAATTGATCCTGTGATCTCGTGATGACCTTCTATCCCAGATCAAGAGATGACAATGTTTTCCTGTGATTCACCGTGGTCTTGGAATGTGTGTATTTGTCTGCGTACGTGCGTGTGTCCACGCTTACCTAATCACGCGTCACAAGACTGCACAGTAGGCCTATACACTCTCGTTTAGCGATACAGTTCCTATCTCACGTAGTTGCTCAGTTGTCATAATAAGACTCGAACTCGTGAGCGGTGTCCTCACATGTCACCTCTGCCAGAAGTCCACCATAGCTCGATGGATCGAAGGATAGATAAGGATAGAAGAGCTGGTGAAGTTTCGGCGCGGAAAGACACAATAATTCAAACCCATCTATCCGTGACTCAAAATGGGGAATGTGTGGTTCACCATGGTCTTGGATCACGTGTTGGACTAGTGATCGACATTTATTACCCTCTCGGATGAGAACTCAGAGGTCATGTATGACCGATCTATGGGTAATACTGTGATATTACACACACCTGCCCATCTACGAGAGTTGGAGTAATGGCTCGCAGCGCAGTGATACTGATATTATTTCAACCCCAGGTGGGATTCGAACACGGACCGCTGGAGTAGCAGTTGCGAATGCTACCCGTGTGTGTGTGTGTGTGTGTGCGCGCGCTTGTATATACAGTTCTTAGTTGAGGATCACCACCTAGACCCTTACGGTGACGTAGCCTCGACGGGACTCGGAAGGGGCAACATCTTGCCATCCGATAGTGTGTATATATGTGTGTGTGTGCGCGCTCGCTCGCTGGTGGCGTAATCGGGAGCATGCTGGTCTCACATTAGCTTAATTGTCGGCTCGAATCCAGCACTCGTTTCTGAAGCTCAGTAGTGACCTTTATCTGCCCCCAGCAGTCCAAGCGCACAGGGCAAAAGTGACAGCTTCGGACGCAGCTACTCAGCGCCTCCTGGCGTACGCCTCTCATTTGTTTTTGTATATATATATATATGTGGGACGGTGTACATACACATTCAGGTTTACAGTCACTAATGTTCGCGTTTTTCATTGTTTTCAAAGGAACGAAAAATACTGATTGCTTACGACTGATGTTCGTCTTCTTGGTTGTGACTTGCGTCTCCCAGCTCGAAGAGGCAGTAGTGGAGTGAGTGGAGGAGGGGGTGGTAGGGGAGGGGGAGGTGTCACAGGAATGTGCGCGAGAGGCAGCACAGGTGCGCGCGCGCAGGTGAAAGCTTATCCCAAGGCCTTCTGTGTTCCTGGATCTGGGCTCGGGGGAGTTGGTTCTGGGTACATTCGGGGACTCAAGTCTTGCCCCCCCCCATCGTGCCACACTTTTTTTTATTCGATTTATTTGTTTTTTGTATTTAGTTGTTATTTGGTTATCTTTTTATGTGCTTTTACTTATTGTTGTTGTTATTCTTATTCTTATTCTTATTATTATTTATTGTTACATGCATTATTTATTTATTTTTATTTTGTTATTATTATTATTATTATTATTATTATTATTATTATTATTATTGTTTTCTGACACTCGAAAGACTGTCATTCGTGTTTATAGTGTCTGCCGTTTGGTTATTTTTAACGACTGGGAAGAAATCTTATCCCTTCACCGTTTAGATAGGTAATCCGAGATGCAGGAAACAGTCACAAAGGAACACAAAGGAAGAACAAACAACAACAGCAGGCCTACTGGCCCTAACGAGGCTGTTTGTGTTTACTATACTAAGCTACAGTTAAGAAAACAGGGTAATTAGGCGATAGAAGATGAACTAACACTACTGCTACCACTATCCTATCCAATTACAATTAAATGCTGGCCTGTCAGATCTTTTATTGCAAGGGATAATATTTTATTTGCGGATTAGAGTCTAAGTATTTATCTAGGTGGTTTTTAAATGTTGTTATTGAGTTACTTTCAACGACAGTGGAAGGTAACGAATTCCACGCATTATCAGCCCGGTTAAAGAAGAAATGCTTACTTTCATTCGAAGAAAATCTTTTACCAGTGATCGGTTTATGTTGACCATACCATGCACCCGAGGCCCGTGTTTCTCGGCAACAGTCACGGGCTCGTTTGCATAAGTGGTGATGACGATGATGATGATATGATTTAACATCACAAACTCCCCCTTATCGGAAGGCTAAGACGGTTGCCCCTCACGGAGGACTTTGTAGCGTGGAATTGAATGAACCATAATGCCATTGGTTCAACTTAGCCGGTGGCAGGGTTCGAGCCGCCATCCCCTCGACCTTCGCCGGAAGTAACGACGCCCTAACCCGCTCAGTCAGCATAAATGGTAAACACAGAAATAAGGTCAAGCCGGAGACAACAGAGCCGCGTGTTTTTCATAATCCAGCCTCGGGTCTTCAAATGTAATAACATGGCTTCTTGGACATGGGTGAAGCTTCCGGCCTAGACACGTATTGCAGGTTTTGTTCTACCTGCGCCAAGCAATTTTATTCAGGTTTGGGGCAAAGTTGTCTTAGCCTGTCGGTGAATACTCTTTTTTTTTTCTTTTCTTTTTTTCAAATGAACGTGGGGTTGGACGTGGTTACGTATTAGGTCTGTGACATGGGCTCACGCCTATATTTGTGTGTTCATACATGTAATTATATGTAATATTTCTAACGTTTCTGTGGTGTGTGCGCGCGCGTATGTGTGGCACAGGTTAATACAGTAGAAGGCAGACATGTCTTATGTGAACCCGTGGTCCAGATGATTTCATATCAAGTAAGACTTGGCATGAACACCTTCATTACTATAGCTGAAAGTCTTACCATCCAAGCTGTCATCAGACGCCCCTTCAGGAAGACAATGCGCCAGGGATGGATTTGGTGTAGCGTCAGGCAGCAGAATGACAAAACCTGTCTTAGTTAAAGATATGATTATCATTAACCAGGCTTAAATATGGTACTCTTCCCAAGCTCCTCAAAGAATGATTTTATTTCAATGAGCCTAGTAATTTAATTAGCTTACCTATCTGTATACCAAAGGCTTTTCCCCCTTATAAGTAAGGTAGCCAAATCAAAAAGCACGTGCCTAATGAAATTCTTGGGAGTGGGTTCATGTCTTTTGATTTGGCTACCTCCCATATAAAGGGGAAAAAGACTGGGTGAATGAAATCGCTTGGCGGCAGTGACCTTAATACCCGGCGGGTGATCGGAACCGGCGGGTGCTGAATGGAATTATAATGTGAGGCTTGAAATAGGTCGACCTTGAAGGGTTGACCCCACCTCGGTAGGCAGTCGTGCCAAGGCCAGTTCATCGAAGTGAGGGGGTCTATCTCTCTCTCTCTCTCTCTCTCTCTCTCTCTCTCTCTTATCCTCTTGTCAGCACATGGGATGGGAATTTTCATTTTAGATTGCGCATCGTGCAGGAATACACTCACAAGTTGGCGTTTAGATGCATATAAGAGACGATCGAAGTACGCTGAAGTCATAGGCTGTCACACAAGTGCACAGCAAGTGAATGTGAAAGTAGAGGGCGCGCAGAATTTAGGACAAGAAGTCTCCCCGTCTAAAGTCAGGTGAGATCGTTGTAGATGTAGTCCGGGGTGGGGGTGGGGGGGGCTGCACTTCCCTTTCACTCATTCATGCCTTCGCGTTCACACAGATGCAAGAGTCATAATAATGATAATGATGATAATAATATTAATAATGATGATGATGATGTGGTTTAACGTCACAAGTCCCCCCCTACCGGAAGGCTAGGAGGTCCCCCTCACAGAGCGCTTGTAGCGTGGAATTTGGTTCAACTTCGCCGGTGGCAGGATTGGAACCGCCATCCCCTCGACCTTCGCAGCAAGTAACGACGTCCTAACCCGCTAATGATAATAATAATAATAATAGTAATAATAATAATAATAATAATTAATAGTAATAATGATAATAATAATAATAGTAATAATAATAATAGTTTATTGGATTAGCAGCGATACAGAAAATAGGAACAAGTGTATGTCGTGGCGTTCCTTCTGCTAAGTTAAATCGCCCGAGTTTTAATCAGAATAAAACAAAAAAGTTAGGGCTATTAATGGGTTTAAATTGGACAAATTTAAGTTTAAGAAGGAAATGCGCAGAAACTGGTTTACAAACAAAGCTGTTAACGAATGGAATAGACTTAAGTAACCATGTAGTGAGCTCTGAAACAGTTGTTTGTTTTAGAGAAGACGATATAACTTTATGGATAGGGATGGCAGGTAGTGAGAGACATGAAACTGCCTAGTGTAGGCCCTATGGTTTCCAGCAGTCTCCTCCATTCTTATTATGTTCTCCGAAAGAGTCTTCGTACAGCTACGGTGACGCTTCAGATCGCGTAGGGTGTGATCTGCGGAAGGCGTCATCGATCTGAAAGAGATCCTCCTCGTATCTGCGGGAGAGGTTTCCGTTGTGGGTCAACAAAAATCGCGAGATGGATCTCCTTTCAACCGAATAAAATCTAATGGTAGTCATAAGCATAAATCTGAAAACTAAAAAAAAAAAAAAAGTGTGTGTGTGATTCACCATGGTCTTGGATCACGTGTTGGACTCGTGATCGACAGTTTTACCCTCCCGGAAGAGAGCTCAGAGCTCATATATGACCGATCTATGGGTAATGCTGTGACCTTACACGCACGCACACACACCCAACTCCCCGCCCACGAGAGTTGGAGTAACGACTCGCAGCGCAGCGATACTGAAATTATTTCAGCCCTGGGCGGGATTCGAACCCGGACCGCCGTAGTGGCGGCCTGAAACTCTAACCACTGTGTGTGTGTGTGTGGGGGGGGGGTCTATGGTTTTCGTAACCAAACCCTAACTAATGACGATTGAAGTTAGTGTGTGTTACTGGCCTTGTGCTGAACGGGTTAATTGAGACGCTGTTGTTTTTCGGTTCTTCCGAGAATCAAGATGAGGAATTCTCCCTCACCAGATGTGCAGAAGATAGCCATAGTTGACCCTGTGCTAGGTATAGTGATGTAGTTAGCTTCATTTTTTCATGCAGTTCGTATACAGAAGAGGCTATGAAATATGGACTAATAGTAATTCATATGCACCGATAGTTCCCAGTTATGTAGAGGTCATTGCATCTATTGAAGTTGGGTATTAGTATTTCGTTGTCGATAACCACCGTTTATATCCTTTGGGAGGAATAGCTGTTGAATCATCAATTGATATCAACTGATTGTGTTATAAAAGTCATTCAGTCAATAGTTATTAATTCGTTTCCATAATGTTAAGATCATAGTGATACCAGACAGCCATGGATTTCTCAATAGATTGCATTGGTAATGCCATAATATTTTGCAAACATTGTGCATCTACACTTTTTCAGCCAGTGTGTGATCAAACGTACTAACCAGTAAGATAGGCTGATAAGATAAACAACTTTATCAGGGAGATTAGTTTCACTCGAAACGGGCTCTGATAGGACCGAATTCAGGTTCCGTGTTGGTTTCAAACCTTATTCTACTGTCGGCGTAGTGTTCTTGTTTTTTCCTTATTTTATTTATTTTATTTTGTCTTTGTTGCCGTTATTTTAATTTTCTTCTTTACCGTTGTTGTTGTTGTTGTTCCCCAGACTGGCCGAGCAGTCCCTGAGGAAGGCCACATTTGGATCGTTTATTATTATTATTATTATTATTATTTTTATTATTACAAATCCTTTATAGTTTATATTGCGTTTTTCGTTATTGTTGTTCCTTCCATTTTCTTCATTTTGACGTCTTCGTCATGCTGTACTCCATCAGTATATGTAACTACAATATAATTACTCGTTTTCAGTATGTATTCCCAATTGTTGTCCATTTTTGTTGACGTACTCTGTTCATGTACCTGTTGGTGAATTTATTTAATTTAATTCATCTGGGCTATCCAAGCGTATTGCAGAAGCACGAGAAAGGATTCACTGAAGTGGCCAGGGTGATTGAGAAGTTTGCAGGAGTGACGTGGCATAGGTTGGCGCAGTCATGTGAATCATGGAATGCTATGAAGGAGGCTTTTGTTCAGCAGTGGACTCGCTCAGAGTGGCTGATTTGATATATATATATATATATATATATATATATATATATATATTGTGTGTGTGCGTGATATAACTCCTATCGAAGGAAAGAATGTTGTACGAGGCTGCGTATATTACGATCATTGTAATCCTCTTCAGCTGAACGGGATTACAGACAATAATCGTATTATACGTAACTTCGTACAACATTCTTTTCCCCGATAGTGGGAACTATAATTCATATTACCACTGTGTGTGTGTGCGTGCGCGCGCGCATCAACTACAATTCACTTTAATTCTAAGCCATCAACACCGAGAAACTCGAGGAGGCGTACATGCAGAAATTGATACGTGGTACAGCTGAGGACTCGAACCTCCGCAAGCACTCCTCGAGTTTCTCGATGTTAATGGCTTAGAATTAAAGTGAATTGTGGTTGATAAATGTAAATATGTTCACTAGGATCCATTCAGTGTTGTACACACACACACACACACACACACACACACACACACACACACACACACACACACACACACACACACACACACACACACACACACGGTGACAGTCCCTTCTGTATCATTTCTTTCGTGACGGTAGAAATGAAGTCACTTAGGTCAGTCTGTTGCCACGGAAAGCGACTCTCAAGCGGTCATTATTTATCGGCAATATTGAATCATACACTGTCAATATTTCTATCATTGACAGCAGGTCAGTAACGTAACCAATGATATTGTCATTTGCTTTTGACCTTGGTGGGGGATGTGTGTTGTAATATCCAAAAACTATTTTTATTATCTATAAATTTATTGTCGTCTTGTCGCCGATAACATAATATTATTATTCTCTTTTATCACATAAAACCGTTACACACGAGTAGTCACTGTTAGCCGCCATCATATTTATTGAATATTTTTCAACGAAATTTATTTTTTCTTTCACTTTTAATATTAATTCTGGTTCCCAGGAAATTCGAGGCCCCAAGACAACGGAGCCTGGGTTGGTTTATATAGACCCACTAGGTAGAGAAATGTAAAGTGTGGATCTATGTGCAATGTTTCCTTTAGTCAGTATGTATGTCGTGTTCCAACCATAACGTGGATACCGTCTCCTGAGTTCATTATGAACTTTCTTCACCGCCGCAAAGCTGTGCGGATTGATGCCAGCTCCGCAACACACACACACACACACACACACACACACACACACACACACACACACACACACACACACACACACACACACACACACACAAAAAAAACGCCCAGTACGATTAGATTCTCAACTACCCGTTATGATGGTCCAAGCCCCTGGCGAATTTATGGACTTGATGAAGGTGTGTGGGAGGATCTGTGGGTTTGGTCGGATGCAGCCTGGCCCGGAGGGCGAATCCCCTCCGGGCGGCGCGCGCGACACGGGTTCCTCGCAATTGGACCACATTCCTGACCTGCCCTTGGGCGACCGGACCACATTCTTTGGCCCGCGTTCAACTGGCCCTCGGTCCTGGATCACGTAATTGGTCCGTGGTGTCCATTAGGTCGGTTATGGGTCATACTGACCGAACCAATATTCCATAAGCCTCTAGAAAGTGTGAAGGTCGCCCTCTCAGCTGATTAGAATCTCCTGCCGGTAGCCAGAATAAATGTATGAAATGATATTTCCATTTCTCTCTCTCTCTCTCTCTCTCTCTCTCTCTCTCTCTCTCTCTCATAGTAATGTCATTGGCAATATCATCCCTCTTCCCGCCTTCAAAGGTTTGGTTGGGAACTTTACTCTTTATGCTGTTAAAGTTATCTTTGGCATACTAAATTACAGGCCGCTTTCTCAATTGGTAATCCCGAAAGTTCTGAAATCTTCAATATGTGGAAGGAAAATTCTTCCCAGAAATATACAAGAACGAGGGTATTTTTGGTAGAGCTGGGCGCGTTCCTAGGTGCGTTCCGTTTTAGTTTGGCCGCAGTTAGGTTAGCGTTCCAATACTATTAAAGATTAAGAGACAGGTTCATACCGAAATAAAACTCAGGTAGGCCACGTACTATACCGAAGAAAAAATTCGTAGCTCACATGCTATACCGGCACCTATATTGCTTTAATAGTTTGGGAGCGCTAACCGCGGGCAAACTGAAGCGGAACGCACCGAGGAACGCGCCCAGCTCTGACTTTTGGTGTGTGGAATCTTTCCGATTTCGGAACTTTGGGATACTGGAGATGTCCGAATATTAGAGAAGTGTCTGTCCGTTGCCCGGAATGAGCGTACAAGACGCCGCCAATCCGGGTTAATGGGCTTGCTACCGTTCACTCAGCCTCCGGCAGGAGTCCGGAGGTCCCCGCCGGCGAGTCTTGTTTTGTTTTGCGCGCCAGTTGCGGTGGCTCGTAGGTTAAGGCGTTATCACGCTGGGGCATTTTTCCTCAGAGTGTCGGAGCAGATTTGCAACTTTCGGGATTTTTTTTTTTTTTTTTTTTTTTTTTTTTTTTTTTATTCCCTAGTGATATCCCAATGAACCTAAACAACTTTTATGATTAGAAACTTATCTCAAATTAAAATAAAAGGTTGCTGATCACTTGTATTCTCCTGTCCCCCTCCCCCCTTTTTTCACTTTGACAACACTTCTTCAGTGCTATATCTTCCCAAATGATACAAGAGTTGTTTATTGTTGACAAAATATTGTAGCTATTCTTGTCATCACAACATGGTGATTTAAAATGACAATGCCGAAAAAAGGGTAAGAACAGACACCATATGACAATGAAAGCTTTATTAAAAATACTACGCCATGCTTATTGAATCTTTTTTCAAGTACTCATACGAATATATACAACATGTACTCGAAAAAGCATAAGTTCATACACATGTTCATGATAAGTTTCAAGAACATAATAGAAAAAGCATCAAGTACATATACATGTACTTGAAAAGGCTTCAACAAGCGAAACGTTGTAATTTAGATGAATGTTTCATCCTCATATGATGCCTACTCTGATCAAGTTGATTGGCACTGTGTGCACAGGAATGTGAAGAGTGACGAGACAGCGTAATTTGAGGCTGGGGAATGTGGTGGAGCTAGGGAGGTGGAGGAGGAAGAGAAAGAGGAGGAGGTGGAGGTGTGTGTGTGTAGGGGGGCGTGTCAAATCCCAGGATGACTAATTGTCCTCCAGTTGTTGGTCATTTGGCATTGAAGTGAACCTAGAAGATACCTCTGGGTCCATAACGATGCCGGTTTCCATACAGACTTTTTTATTCAAAAAGTTAAGTTGTTTATCTGGTGCTACATTGGGTGACCTTTTTATTTATTTTATTTATTTATTTTGTACTGCCAGAGAACTCTTCATCTTTGGTCGTGTTTGTAATCCTGAATGGAGAGGTGCCCCTCTGGATCGTAAGCAAGAACGGTCGTCGGGTAACAAAGGGTCGCCCTGCGGCTTCGGGCTGCGACAGTCGGAGGAAAATGACGTTGCATAACGTTTCTCTGACGTCATAGATACGTCATTGAATGCGGTTGCCCGCTAATTTAGGGCCCTAAGGCCTTGAGCGACCTTTGTACAACGGGCGAAAGTCGATGACCGAAATTCGTTTCGGAGGATCCTGGTGTACGTCGGTTCAATCCACCTTCAACCAGTCAATCAGTCAATCAAACAATCTCTTAGGGAGTCTACTATAAACAAAAGCCTCTCCCAACATTGTCCACGAGTTGTATTACTGCGTTAATCTCTTCCACGTCACTCCTGCAAACTTCTCTCTCATCACTTTACCTGTTAGGTCATCTTCCACACTAACAAATATTGGGATCAAACACTAGGACACACACACACACACACACACACACACACACACACACACACACACACACACACACACACACACATATATATATATATATATATATAATTATTTTTCGAAAATTATAGTGAAGTGCATCATACGATTTTTAAGATTATAGAAAAAAATAAACACCCCTCAATTAAAAATCTGGGCCACTTAGTTTGGGCAGAGTATTCCGGTCATCTTCGGTCCAACAGTGTTCCATTTCAGGAACCCCAACCCCTAAGGATCAGAGTCACACGGCAACCTTTTGTAGTGAAAGAATAATCGCTTAACTAAATCTGATGCAATTCCTCACTCGTTTGCATCTTCTGTGGCTCCACCTCTTCGGCTCGATGTTGTCCCCAAAGATAGAAACGCTAGTTATCGCCAAAATTATTTATTTGTTTATTTTTTATATATGTTTGTTTATGTATTTACTTATTTATTTCTTCTCTTTCTCCTTCTTTTCGTTGTTGTTGTTGTTGTTGTTCTTTTCTTTTCTTCTTCTTTTTCTTCTTCTTCTGCTGCTGCTGCTGCGTGAGGGTCAGCCGAAGACCGAGACTACAGTGACAGAATAGTATTTGAGTTGACATGTGGAGCCTTTGGCCAAACCAGTCTGGGTCGTGATGGCACGTGCCTGCGCAGACGCGCTAAAATGAGAACAGATGCGCGCGCCCGCGTGTGTGTGTGTGCGTGCGCGTGCTCGTACACGCGCGCACGTGAACACCGAGGTTCTCATGAAACGCACGTGGTACAATTTTGAAGTCACGATGGTGCTATCATGCACGGGAACAGAATCTTGCATGACCGTATATGGTCGCGCGCATACGCACACACACACACACACACACACACACACACACACACACACACACACACACACATACCATTGCAGCAGCACCCTAACTGTGGGAAACCTGAAGTTACAATCAACTGTGTTTAGAACTGCATGATCATCCTTGCGTCAGTGTGGCGAAGGAAGAGCAGGGCCGGGGTATGATTAACGGGGAAAGATCGTCCATTTTGATTCTTTCGCCAACCCTATCGGGCGTTTTTTCCCAGTGGAAAGTAGAATTTTACTGACCTTGTTGGCTATACTTTTGAAAATTACGAGTATGTTTTATAGGTAAGACAAAGTCAGAAAAACGTGATTGTAAAAACAAGTGAAACTACATCTTGGTTACCAAAAGCATTTGTCTTTTTTTTTATCTTTATTTTTATTTTATTTTTATTGATTGATTGATTGCGGGGCTGCCGGTATCCCGTCCGGATCTCAGCCTTGCAGGTGGTACGGAACAATTCATACGTGAATACAAAAAAAGACTGTATAGGGTGTCCACGGTAGGATGCTATTGCAGTGACGATACCCGGAGGAAGCTGAGGTCACCTCAGGTCATAAGAACATAAGAATGAAGGAGATTGCAAGAGACCGTATGGCCAACACTAGGCAGTTCCGTGCCTATTACCACCTGTCATCCCCATCCATAAAATTATCTAACCGTTTCTTAAAACAACCGATAGTTACAGCGATTGAGGGCCATTACTCAGGAGTGGATGATCTTCCGAACCTCTGCATCGCGGTCAGGATTAGAACACAGGTCCGAAATCCCCGCGCGGTTATCAGACGCGCGCGCTACCACTGAGCAATGGCGGGCCCGTATGGGCCTTTCTAGAGTTAACGTGAGCGATGTTTAGGACAGTGAGGCCCTGTTACGAGTTTAGTGTTTTCATGGGTTTGTTTACGTGGCCGTGGGGTTGATCCTGGATGTCGGGGGACGGGGCTTAGAGTGGGACGTAGAGGTGTTTGTTTGGTTTCGTCATTTTTGTGTATTTCATTTATGATGTCAAAGTGTGTTTTGTTTCGTGTTGGGTATATCCTGGTGATTAGGAATTCTTGGTGTTCTCTCTCTCTCTCTCTCTCTCGTTCTCTTTCTCGTTCTCTACATCTCTCTCTTTATCTCTCGCTTCCTCAGTATCTTGCTCCATTTCTCTCTCACTCTCACTCTTTCTCAATCTCTCCCTTTATCTCCCGCTCCTTTAATCTCTTGCTCCAGTTTCTCTCGCTCCATTTATCTCTCTCTCTCTCTCTCTCTCTCTCTCTCTCTCTCTCTCTCTCAATCAATCTCTCCCTTAATTTCTTGCTACATTTATCTCTCGTATCTTTTATCTCTCTCTCTCTCTCTCTCTCTCTCTCACACACACACACACACACACACACACACACACACACACACACACACACACACACACACACATATACAATATCTTCGGTAGGTGCCGTTAAAACGAGTGTCGATACCACTCCGATAAGGTTTTTGGTGCGGTGCCCGAGACTTGCCGCAACTGGGCAATGTTGCCTGCCTGCCTGCCTGTCTGCCAACCAAAGTTCAAAGGGCACTGCTGCTTCCTGTCCTTCACAATTAATTCCGACCAAAAGAAGTTTCTTGTTACCAGGTTGGGAGTGAACGCCTCACATAGGAAATTTAAGAAAAACTAATAGTTATTAAATGTTTTCGGATTTGCAAAAGGTCGTATGTATATATATATATGTATACTATATGTGTATATATATATATATATATATATATATATATATATATATATATATATTCGTAGATGCATATAGCTCGTACCATATAATTGTATAATTTGGTCCAACCAACAGCAAGCTATTTTTATCTTTCTTTTTTAAGTAGTAATTGTAGTAGTCGTATCCCCTGGCCTAACATGAAGTTTGGCAAATATATGTAATAATTATTTACTGTGATTTGAGGGGGAGGCTTGGTGAACAGAGTCAACCCGTTTCATGAGGTTTGTTACTTGGAGCTCTCCGTGGCAGCACCGATTTTCACGTCTGCAGGGGACGGCATCACCCTCGAAATTTGTCTAAAATCCTTCCTCATGATGGTGGTAGTGGGAGGCTGTGTCAGAGAGAGCTTCTGGAATAAAAGAAAATATATATTGGCAAGAGATAAATACAATGTAAATACACCTTTCAAATGAACAGTCTCAGCAAGTGATTTGATTTATTTTTACTCTGTGTGAGGGTGAATTTCCTTTGACTGGTGCAGTCTGGCGATAGATAGCCAAAATGATTCGTGAATAGCCCATATGGTCTTCGGCGTCTTGATTGAGATCAAGTTGAACTTCGTTAGTATGGAAAGGTTGCTGCAGGCAAACTGAAGTCGCAGGACGGGAGGCACAGTAATAAAGATAATGATAATAATAATCTATTCTATTTACTAAGATTTTTCTCCCTTAAAAGGAAGGTAGACAAGTCAAAAGCACGTAACTACTCCCACCCATTCCACTCCCATCCATCACCCTTTTTCCTCCCTTCTCATCTTAGCTCCTCGTGGATGACGGGTCATCCCTGTATAACAGTAATGCTAATAATAATGATTGATAATAATAACTAAAAATACTAATAATATTATTGAAAAGAGCAATATTATTATTGTTATTATTATTATTATCAGTATTGTTATGATAGAAGAAGTATGGAACAGCCTTTTTGTATATGTATTGTTATTATTATTTATTTTTGTAATGACGATTCGTGCTTGATACATACGAACCTTTGACCTCGACTGTACACGCGTGCCGGAGAGATGCTCCGTGATTGCTGTCAATAACACGTGCGTTGGCAGCGGTCCAGAAAGGACGGGATGGGGGGAAACCCGTGTTAGAGAGCAATTTGCTTAGCACGTGATCACGATAACACGCCTGGGTCGAGGTGGCCCGCTGGTTGCAACGCTCGGCCCGCCTTGTGAAGGTCGTATGTACATCCTTCCAGGTGGTGGGTGTCGACTTGGGAAGGGGATTTCGTTCCATCTGGCAATGAAATGGATAGACCATTGTAAAGATGGCGGCACACTAGGCTAGCATGCTACTTGCTTTTGCTACTAAGTTTGAGTAGAAACGACTTCGGTTACAATGTTCTAGAGTCTAACATTCATATTCTAGGTTTAACTTCTCTTTGTCTCTTAGTTCGTCATTCAGCTTCTAACTCTATGACGTCATCAAGAGTAATTTGATATTTGGAAATTTGAACAACTAAAGATTGTAAATTAAAGTTTCTGCTCAGACGAAATAGCAAAAGCAAGTAGCATGCTAGCGAGAAATGCCTAGTGTGCCGACACCTTAAGAAATTCCTTCATCCTTGGGTTACATATGAATTCTTTAAAAATGTGCGGAGAACTACTGTAGTGAACATTACCGCATGACTAGTACAGCCTTCACAAGAATGGTTATATGTCAAATGTTGCAACAGAAAATACATAAAAATGGATATATATATATATATATATATATATATATATATATATATATATATTTATCTACTGCTGTCAGTTGACTGGTCTTGAAGTCTTTCATAATGTCTCGAAGATGTCGTGGTTCATGATGGAGAGCTGCTCGATCTCTGATAACTGCGAACGACCCGAGGACATGGGGGGGGGGGGAGTTCTTGATGGGGGGGGGTCGCAGCTAGTTGTCCCCCGGCGTAAGCTCGTTAATTTTATATTTTTGTTCCAGTAAGAATAGAAAACTCTCCTTTATAGTGTGGCTACATCATCATCGTCATCATATCATCATTATCACCATCACCATCACCATTCATCATATCGTCGCCATCATCATCATCATCCCAATCATCGTTTTCATGATTATCGTCGCTGGCGTATACCGCGTCATCGCAAACAGCATCACCATCGTGACTTGACCCTTTGGGAAGTTCCCCTTTGGTTCCCAGAAATCGAAACGGAGGCCTTTGAAAACTCCCAGCCCTTGTCGTGGCCTAAGAAGCCGCCACTCTCTTGCCACACTTTCACTTCCCATGACGTAGGCACCTTTCTCGTGGCATAGTGAGCAACCCTCATCCTCTCCCCGCGTCCTTGCCTTAAGCCTACGCACCTTTTCTTTGCCCTGAGGCTCGTTTCGCACGCATCGACTTTTTGCCGTGCGCCGTCCACGACACGACGTCGTGCTCTCAGATAACCATGGGCGTGTATGGACGATTTCTTACTTAACGATCACGTGTGAAAGCGTCCTTAGACACGCATGGTGGAAAGCACGACGTCCTGTCGTCGACGGCGGAAGGCGAAGAATAGACACGTGTGGAACGAGCCTGAACTGTTATACCGTCCCACGCCCAATAGGGTGTGTCTGGAAGGTACACACGTACGTGTGCGTAAGATGTACACACGGCCAATGCGCACACACGTCCACATTCAAGCACGTTTGAAATGTATTCATTTCAGTTGTTATTATTGGTTTGGAGGCAAAGTACGTTGCCGTGGCGATTATGTCATCGACAGTGTTTAAGTTATGAAAGGAGAAACCCGGCCTGTAGGTGGGCTAGAGTGTTGTGTAATGTATTTTGTCCTTTCAGTACAACGGGTTTCGTTGTGCATTGTAGTCGGACAACTCTCGAGTTTATGTAACCGATGGACCTACTCGGCCTAAATTGGGTCTCGACCTCTAAAGGCCCCTTTCAGGCCGTGGTACGCCACGCACCTGGTAGCTTGAAAGTTTCCCCACAGTGAAGGATGGTTACTTTACCAGACATAACCAGCGTTTCTATCCTAGGAGACCATAAATCCTTATGGTGTGCCATGGAAGAGAAGAGTGGGGATGGTTCTTTAGGGTGAGGTCAACGGGAATTTTGAGGTCAATTGATTAATCAAATGTGTTTCTCTTGTTTCAGATGTCGGAGGATCCGGCGAGGCGCCAGGAGTGGGAGAATCTGCGCTACATCATTCAACAATGGAACGCCAACAGACTCGACCTGTTCGAAATCTCCGAGCCCAACGAGGTCAGTGACACGCCCCCTTCTGCGGGGGGTTCGACTCCTCCTCGCAAATGACGCAACAACGAACAGAAAGTTTCGGTCAGCGAGCCTTATCATGTGGAACACGACGGTGTCGTTCATGGCTGTGAGGTTTTGCTTTTGTGTGAAATATGATTCAGATAAGTGTGTGGATGGTTCATAAATGTTCGTGTAATTTCTTGCTGGCGTTCGGCTCGCTGTGACCGATGTTTTCTGATCCTTGGCGTGTCCTTTGTTTGGTAGGCTTTTACACCTTTCGGCTGTGAAGGGGTGGAGGGGACTGCGTAGTATCGTTTGTGGGACTGAGTAAGGTTACCTGAAATCAGGGATCATGGGAATCAATCAATCTCTCCTCTCCTCTCCTCTCCTCTCCTCTCGCTCCTCACTCTCTCCTCACTCTCTCCTCACTCTCTCTTCATTTTCTCCTAATTTTCTCCTCTCTCCTCATTTCCTCCTAATTTTCTCCTCTCTCCTCACTCTTTCCTCTCTCCTCTCCTCTCCTCTCCTCACCTCTCCTCATCTCTCTCTCCTCTCCTCTATCTCTCCTCTCCTCTATCTCTCCTCTCTCTCTCTCTCTCTCTCTCTCTCTCTCTCTCTCTCTCTCTCTCTCTCTCTCTCTCTCTCTCTCTCTCTCTCAGGCTTGCTGTAATGGTAACGAGCTTGCCTGATAAAAAGGTCTGGGCTCGATCCCCGTCTAGGGCTGGAAAGCATCACAGTAATGCAAGCAGCACCCTGCTCTGTTGGACAAAGAACTGTGTGTATGTATGTGTGCGCGGGTGTGTGTGTGTGTGTGTGTGAAGTCACAGACCTATAGATCGGGTCACATACAACCTCAGAGCTCTCATCCAGGAATGTAATAGCCATCGATCACGAGTCCAACACGTGAGTCAAGACCATGGCGATGAAACATAAATACACAAACAGGATGAGTCCATTGCCCAGGTGCCTGTCGGAGGCATTATTGAGGAAGATTGTTAGTGTGTCAGAGCACCGGATCTCCCATTATCTTATCAGTGGATTACTGATATCGTCATAACTATATATACTCACATATGCCGTCCAGCGCTGTAGCAACTCTTCTATGTGTTGCGTATAGCACTTGTATAACTCGGGACTACCAGGTGATCAAAGGCCATAATGCTTTGGGTTTGATAGATTAGGGCGTTTGCATTATCCATTGTATCAATTCATCCTGGTGGTTTTAAGTGGGTTTGAACATTTCAGACAGTTGCATTATGTATTATATATGAAGTTCTATCTTTCATTATGTTATGCTCTCTCTCTCTCTCTCTCTCTCTCTTTTGATTCCCATGCTATACTGGTATGTCAGAATTCACATACATTATTCTGGCCAACGGTAGACGGTGTTGTTTTTTCGGGTGCTTGTGGGGGTGGGGGAGGGGGAGTTGCAGGGCCGTAGAAAAGGGTTAAATGGTTCTTGTAAAAAATATATTTTCCCACAAGTTGACAAGTCATCGGTTGTCGAGTCTTGGCAATATTTAGGATAAAAAAAATGACGGGAGGAAAAGTAGGAAGGTGGGGTGCATGTGGAGGGGGAAGAATTGGACGAGAGGGAGGAGGGATTTAGGTAGAGGGGGAGGAAGATCAAAGGGTGGAAATTGGAAGGGGTGGAGGAGGAAAAAGCAGAGGGAGCGGGGATGCAGGTGGAGAAGGAAGAAGCAGCAGAGGGAGGAGGGATGCAGGTGGAAGAGGAAGAATTGAAGGAAGGCGAGGAGGAAGAAGAAGCAGAGGGAGGAGGGGTGCAGATGGAAGAACCAGAGGTAGGAGGGATGCAGGTGGAGGAGGAAGAATTGAAGGAAGGCGAGGAGGAAGAAGAGGCAGAGGGAGTAGGGATGGAGGTGGAGGAGGAAGAAGAAGCTGAGGGAGGAGGGGTGCAGGTGGAAGAAGCAAATGGAGGAGGGATGCAAGTGGAAGAGAGAAGTGGATGGGGTCGAGGAGGAAGAACAAGCAGAGGAAGGAAGGGTGCAGGTGGAGGAGGGGGAGGAGGGATGCAAGTGGAAGAGAAAGACCTGGAGTGGGTCGAGGAGGAAGAAGGGGTGCAGGTGGAGGAGGAGGAGGAATTGGAGTAGGGGTGGAGGTGGACGAGGAAGAATTGGAGAGGGTGGAGGAGGTGGAAAGGTGCAGGTGGAGATAGATGACGTAATGTCAGGAATGTGGGAAATCTTAGTCAGCATGAGGGTCGAAGGAACATCGTGACCACCTCTCCACCTTGGGTCCACTCTTTTTTTCCTCTTCCTCCCTCTCTGCTCTCTTTTTCCTCTCCAATTTCCAACACCGCCGCCCACTCTCTCTCTCTCTCTCTCTCTCTCTCTCTCTCTCTCTCTCCTCTCTCTCTCTCTCTCTCTCTCTCTCTCTCTCTCTCTCTCTCTCTCTCTCTCTCTCTCTCTCTCTCTCTCTCTCTCTCTCTCTCCTCTCTCTCTCTCTCTCTCTCTTTCTTTCTTTCTTTCTTTCTCCAGGAGACCCCATTATGATCCTCATAATATGACATAGACCCCATTAATCTATTTGCATATGTGTTAACATCATCATGGTAACTGTACTGAATTCATATAATTTTGCAACAAAAAATTAACATACAAGATGTCTTGGCGACCCCAGGGTTGGGAAACGGTGCCCTACCGTATCGCCTTCCACCCAGGTCGTCCCTTGCCCGCCACGTCCTACTGTGCCCCTGTGTTACATCTTCTCTCCTCTTTCCTTCCTCTTTGCCTCGCTGTCCATTTCCCTCATAAGAACATAAGAATAAAGGAGACTGCAAGAGACCATAAGGCCTACACTAGGCAGCTCCGTATCCATCACCACCTGTCGTCCTCATCCATAAAGTTGTCTAATCGTTTTTTTTTTAAACAACTGATAGTTTCAGCGCTTACTACATGGTTACTAAGTTTATTCCATTCATCAACCACCCTATTAGTAAACCAATTCTTGCCTATTTCCTTCTTAAATCTAAATTTGTCCAGTTTATACCCATTACTGCGAGTCCTGCCCTGTTGTTTTATTATGATGACCTTGTTTGCATCTCCCTTGTTATAGCCTTTGATCCACTTGAACACTTCTATTAGATCACCCCGCACTCTGCGTCTTTCCAGAGAGTGTAAGTTTAGGTGCCTAAGCCTCTCTTCGTAAGGCAAATTTCCGAGTCCATGTATCATTTTGGTCATTCTTCTCTGTACTGGTCATTCTTCACTTCCACTCCTCCTTGGTCCTCCTTACCTTCACGTTGACCCTCCACGTCTCTCCGTGGTGTACCTCCACACCTCCACACTGCCCCCTTCGCCGCCTCCACGCTGTCCTTCGCCGCCTCCACATTCCTGTCAATTTTCATCGACTTCTCCCTTCTGTGATCGTCCTCACTGTCATTGCATATCCTCCTCTTGTTCCTCCCTCCCTCCTTCTCTTCCTCCCTCCCTCACTCGCTCTTCTCCACGTGTACAGTCCTTCCTCCTTCCCTCCCTCCCTACCTTCTTCTTTTCCTTTTTGTTTCCTCATCTTCTTCCTCCTCCTCCTCTTCTTCCTCCTCCTCCTCCTCCTCCTCCACCTCTTCCTTCACCTCTTCCTTCACCTCCTTCGTTCTCCTTCCTCCTCCTTCTCTTATCCCTATTTCTTCTTTTCCCTTCTCTTCCTCCCCCTCCACATCTTCCTCCACATTTTCCTCCACCTGCCATCCTCTTCAATCCCTCTTGTACTCTTCCTCCACACCAACCCTCCCCCGTTTTCTTCATTAGCGATGCGCTGAACCTTTTCATTCCCAGCCTTATCACAGCTTCCCATCCACGTAATCTCTTGTGTTTACTCGTTTTTTCCTACCCGCCCCTTCCCGTCACTCCTTAAGAACCGCGCTCACATTCGCTTCCTCCCGCCTCCTCCTCCTCCCCCTCCTCCTCCTCCTCCTCCTACTCCTCCTCCTCCTCCTCCTCCTTTCACCTTCTTTTCCTCCTTTATATCGTCTTCCTTCTCAACCTCTTCTTCCTGCTCCTCCTCCCCTCCTCCTCCCCCACACTCCTCCCCGTCCTCCCACCCTCCTCTTCCTCCTCCCCACCCTCCTCCTCCTCCTCCCCCACCTCCTCCTCCTCCTCCACCACCCTCCTCTTCCTCCTCCCCACCCTCCTCCTCCTCCTCCCCCACCCTCCTCTTCCTCCTCCCCCACCCTCCTCTCCCTCGTCCCCCACCCTCCTCCTCCTCCCCCTCCCCCCTCTTCCCCCTCATTTCACCCTCCTCCCCCTCATTTCACCCACCTCCCACCCTCCTCCCCCTCATTTCACCCTCCTCCCCCTCATTCCACCCTCGTCCTCCCCCACATCCTCGTCTCCTCCTCTCCTCCTCTCATCATCCCACCTTCCTCCTCCTCCTCCTCCTCCTAATTATCATCATCCCGTCCATTTTTCCCCATCATCTCCTCCCTCGTTCCCCTCATTCCCTTCCTCCCTCTCCTCCTCCTCCCGTCCTCCCTCTCCTTCTCTTCTTTCTCCTTCTCATAATCATCTCGTCCATTTCCTCCCCATTACCTTACCTACCCCTCCACCACCTCCTTCTCTTCCTCTTCCTCCTCCTCCCTCCCTCCCTCCCTCCTTGTTACTCCTTTCCCTCCACCTTTTTCCCCGTTTACTTCTTTTATCTCCTCCCTTTTCCCACGACCACCCTCCCCTTCCCTCCCATCCCATCCCATCCCATCCACGTTCCCGCGCCCAGTCCTCTATTCTTGAGAGTAAACTGTTTCACTTCCTTTCCTTTTACTTCACTTTCCCCCTTCCGACGTCGCCAGGCCTTCCGTCACGTCACACACACACCCTGCCACATCACGCCCCGTCACGTAGTGTCGCATCCCACCCTCCTTCCTTCCCTACCTCCTTCCCGCCTTCCCTCCTCACCGACCTCCACTCTACGTCACGCGTGACGTCACGCTTCCTGATGTTTCACGACCGTGGAACCTGTCCCACCCTGTCACGTCACGCCCTTGCATACCCTGCGTCACGTGTAAGAGCTCCGCCTCCACCGTGTCACTCTCCGCACTACACTTACTCCGTCATGTGACGTCACGTCCGACATGCCATGTTAGTTGTAACATGACGTCACGGACCCACCTTTCCGTCAACGAGGGGCAGGATGGTTGGTCACTTTCTGAAGCGCCCTCTGCAGCGATGTGGCGGTTTATCCCCCAGCCTAGTCCGTGTCTCAGGACCTCGGCTTGTATTACTCCAACCAACTCTCGCTCCCCCCCCCCCACTTGATTCCGCTCTGCATTTCCTCTCCTAAGTCTCTTTTATTCTCCTTCACGCCGGCTGGTTTTATTCAGATCAAGTCACATCGCCTTCCTCCTTCCTTCCCCCCCCCCTTCCCCTCCCCTCCTTCCCCCTCTCCCTTCGTCCCTTCCTCAGAGACTCTGGTCAGGAAACGCCACAGTTGAAGGCACTTCTGCTCTTGGTCTGGTCATTCTGCCATTAGACCCTGTCGCTCTGCACTTTTTTTCTTTATTTTTCCCCATGCTGTTGCTCATTATTTCTTCTTTTTCTTCTCTTTCTTCTCCTTCATCATCGTCATCATCATCATCACCGTCGTCATCATCACCATCGCTGTCGTCGTCATCATCATTATCATTATCATCATCATCATCATCATCATTATCATCATCATCATTATCATCATCTGTGCGTTGCCCTGACCACTACTCTTGTGAGCCTTGGCCTTGTGCATCCTGCCCTTGTCTGCTCCGATGTACCGTTCATTTAACAGGTCCTGTATCACCTTCCGCATGTCCCCAGTTCTCCTTTTGCCCCCCCCCCTTCCGCATTGCTAGTTCTTTGCAGTTGCCCCTCTGCCCTTGGTCCTCTGCCCTTGCTCCTCTCAACCGCGACACGCCCCTGTCCCAGTCATGTCATCAAAGTCTCCCAGCCACCCATTACAAACACATGCACACCCCGTGTGACACCATCATTTATTTGTTAGGCGCCAGCATAAGCAAAATTGATAAAATATGCCGCGGTCGTGCTTTGGTGGTGGTCACTTTCCAAGAGGTACTTTTATTTATTGTTATTATTATTATTATTATTATTATTATTATTATTTAAGAATGGCGAAAAGGTACCCACACCTTCCCCCCCTATCCGAAAACTACAAAAAAAATTAGGTCTTTTTTTCGGCACCACTTGGTTCTTATATCGTTTCCTTATTTTTCCAGCCTAACCTAACCAAACCTAACCTCACCTCGTCAGCCACAAAAACTATCCCAAAACTGTAATACCCGCAGAGGGGCGCTCCATAGAGAAGAACGAATAGCATGTCACGCTACACTTCCCTTCCAAGGTCACGTCACAGCGTCACGTTGCCCTGCCGTGACGCAATTCCCATTCTTCCTTCAGGCGGAAGTAGAGACAACAGCACCAACCGCGTAGTCAGTGAATGGAATAAACTTCCCGTAGAGGCGAAGCTTGTGCTACAGTTCGAAGTTTTAAGATTAAGATTCATGTAGATAAGGCTAAACGCTGTTATTTAATTGTTTGTTTTATATTTACTTACGTATGTATTTATTTGTTACTTATTTAGTATTTGTTATTTGTTGTTATTGTGTCCTTTCTTTGGTTAATCTATCAATGATTTCTTCACGGGATCCCATTCGTCCGCCTCTGCTCCTCCTCTTCCTCCTCTTCCTCCTCCTCCTCCTCCTCCTCCTCTGCTCCTCCTCCTCCTCTGCTCCTCCTCCTCCTCCTCCTCCTGTCCTTATGTCCTTCTCTTTCTTATAATCATCTCCTCCATCCTCACCATCACCTCGCCTACACCTATTCCTTCACCTCCACACCACCAGTTCCTCGTCCTCTTCCTTCTCCTCTTCCTCGTCCTCTTCCTTCTCTTCCTCCCTCCTCATCACTCCTTTCCCTGCAACTCTGTTTCCCGTTTATCCTTTGTATCTACTCCTCCCTCCTCCTATCCCTTCTTCCTGTCGCATCACGTTCCTCAGCAGGAGCAGAGGTAATTCGTGTCGTCCCTGCAGTACACTCAGCGCTGACCCATCTGTCTGCGGATTCATGTCAGGTCTTTCGTCATGGCAGCTGGTCTGCTTAACAGCTCCGTCACGATCAATTGCGGCCCCCGTGCAGTCCGGCTGCGCGCTTGGAGGGAGAGAGAGAGAGAGAGAGAGAGAGAGAGAGAGAGAGAGAGAGAGAGAGAAAGGGAGAGAGGGAGAGAAATAGAGATAGCACACTCACTCAAACGCACGTATATATATATACACGTGTACATATGTACATATACTGTACATATACACACACAGTCGCGCGCGTGTAAACACGAACTTCTCTATCTCCCGCAGTGTCCGAGATCGCACACCTCTCATACGTACTCGCTTCTTCGTTCTCTGCGATGCCCTCGTTTGCCTGTTGTACTCTTTGAGTGGGTTTACACGGTTCGACAGACACGTGTTTAAAGTGATGTGTGAACGTGTGGACGGGGTATTTGGTTGTCGAACACGTTTAGTTAAAACCCAAATACCCCGTTCACACGTTCACACATCACTTTAAACACGTGTCTGTCGAACCGCGTTCCGTCAGACCGTTACATCGTGTGTACCCCCTCTTTGTGTAATTAACTTGAGGTACAAACCTCGGCTCCTTCACTTGTTACGTCCCCAAGGTCCACGTCACGATGCAGGAACCGGCCGGGTTTCTGTCCATCAACTGAATGAAATCGTATTGGAAGGATTGAAGCCTTATTCATGTCCTCCCAACCCACGTCCTCCTCCTCCTCCTCCTCCTCCTCCTCCTCCTCCCCACCCTCTACCCCGTTCCCATGATGGTTAGGACACCAGAAACTGACTGGTCAGCATTGACTTGTTGTTCCCAGATGTGGACCTGTAACTGCCACAGTGCTGACTTCGTGTTGATCCTTCGCCCCCCGACGTGCTGACGCGGTGGTAGTGCCCTTCACGGCCAGGCACGTAGATAGCCTGGCGGAGGAGTACCCAACTTCATGGCGCTTCTTCAGGAGGGGAAGAGGATTTGCTTGCTGTATACATGTTGGATAAACCGTTTACCAGCTCAGACAGATTGTCGATGCAAGCTCGCTTCACCAGGCTTCGAGGTGACTTACGGGGATGGTCTATATTCAAGAAGGTCATCGGGTTTACGATACTTGTTGTTTGCGCCTGGCGAATAATAGTCAGTGTACCGTAATGCCGGTGTCACACTGTGCGGCGCCGCCGCAAGTTCAGTTAGCTTAATGAAATCACCTGGGTATAGCCAGAGCTCTATATAACGACCACCATATCGCCCTGGTTAAAATACTATTATAACCTTTCGAATCTAATGACTCAAGACACAACGGCGGCGCCGGACAGTGTGACACCAAGGTCTATAGGATACCCCTTTTGGCACATGGGCACCTCCTTCTAGTCTAATTAAAATCGTAGTTTATGTAAATGGGATGTGAAGGTCGATTCGAGGTCGATGAAGGAAATAGGGCGTTAGCGTCCGTTCCGCATGACGCTTATATGTGGGAAAGTGTCTCGAGGCCCCAAGAGCCCTCGGGGCCCTGTTGTAGCACAGATTGCACAAAGGTATCTCCTGAGGGCCCCTCCCTGTGTCCATCCTGCACGCTAACCAATATACCTGGGGCGGAGGGAGGAAGGGAAAGTGACCTCTGTTGGTGTCATCTCGAAGGGAAAATAAGAACGAGTTGGCTACTGTAATGGTGGTGTTTGTCAAGTTGTTAACCTGAGGGAGATTTCTGAAGAGGATCGCCTGTCGATGGTCGGAATGGAACGATGGAGAATGGATATAGGAAGAATCTCTATAAGAATGTGTAATCTATATAAGAATGTGTATTCACTCGGGAGACTGTCGGTGACGGAGAATGTTAAAGTAGTTACAGTTTCGGTAATTACATGTTTTATGGGGTACTTCACACCACACTTGTCTCATAATACGTCGGCATCTATGCCCCTCACGTTCCCTGTGCACGACCCCTCACGGTCTGCCCTTCCACAGCCTCTGGTTCTTACTTCTTCGTTCTTACTTATCCCTACGTGCGTGTGCCCGGACACACACACACACACGCGCACACACACACATACACAGACACACACACACACACACACACACACACACACACACACACACACACACACACACACACACACACACACACACACACACACACACACACACACACACACTCACTCACACACACACACAGAAAGAGAGAGGTAGTACTCACTTTTTAAAGAGGAAGAGGAAATGAGGCCTGTTTATTTGTACCACGGATCATTACCAATCCCCTTCCATGTATTAACCCTCCTGAGTCCACCTGTACGAGTATCCTTTGTATCGAGAGGGACAGAGTAGTATCTTGTTTAACCACTTCTGGACAAGAATCTTGTATTGTATTCTTGCTGTCGCCAGGTTATTTTAATTATCTCCATGACGCCCCTCTATGAACGAGGGGAGGGAGGGGGTGCTAAGGAGAAGTTCAAAATTAAAACTTTAAGTGACAATCAGCACGGGGTCGGGGGTGCCCTCCCATTATCTGGATAAAATCGCGTGGCGTCAGCTAGAAGTAGGCATATGTGGGGATTTATTGATGCCTCACTCTACCAGTAACCCTTTACGTTCGCATACCCACTACGCTCACGCAAGTTGTCCCCTCCCCTTCCTCCTCTACTACCTCTTCTGCCCAGTCTTCCCTCTGTTTCCACACCTGTGGCCTTCCCGCAGTTCCCATCGTTAATCGCCTATCCCCCCTCCGCCCTACATAGGCTATAATGAGTCAACCTTGAATCATCCCGAGCTTATATCTGTCTTGTCTGTCTGTCGGCCAGGATGTATTTGATAGCAATTGTGATGGTGGTGGTGGTGTTGATAATAAAATTGGTGGTGGTGATAGTAGTTGTGGTGGTGTTGATATATAATTAAAGTGGTGGTTGTGATTCTGGTGGTTGGGGGTCGGTAGTGATTGTAACGGTGGTGGTAGTGATCGTGGTGGTGTTGGTGTTGATAATTAAAGTGGTGGTGGCGATAGTGGTTGTGTTAACGAGAAAAGTGGTGGTCGTGGTGGTGGTGGTAGTGGTAGGGTGGTAGGGACTGCACGGCCGACAACCCGTGGTGTGTTGCAACGTTTCAGGTATTTCCTTCTTCGATAATGTTTTTGTCATCGCTTCTGTTCTCACAACGGTCGTTGTTGGCGTTTTTAACCCCGCGTTTTCATGATAAGTTACCTTCCTCTTGACGGGTTTCTGTTCCTACACGTGAGGTTTGTCCGTGATGCGCTGTTCGATTATGAACCGATTAGCGCCAACGCCCATGTTCCGGTGGCCGGGGATAGTAATCCATCGGACACATTACAGTCCATTACATTCCAATGCTCTGATGTTGCACACCACCCACTCTACACCCAATGCAGGATTTCTCACCACTGCACCAAACGGGTGCGTTTGGTGATGGTTTCGTGGTGATGTGATGCCATGTCACGTGATGACCGTGGTGATTTGATAACGATGTGCGATGTGATTAGGGACGGGGTAGGGGGGAGGGTGGTGTAAAACCAGTTCTTACGCCGGATGTGTCCTTGGCCAGGTCCTGCCACTCGTTGTTCCCTCTTCAGGTGGGTACTCGGGGGATCAGTCAAATCAGCCATCCTGAGTCCACTACTGAACAAAGGCCTCCTTCATAGCATTCCATGATTCATACGACCGCGCCATCCTCCCCCACGTCACTCCTGCAAACTTCTCAATCTCGTTTCTTCACCTTCTGTCTGGTCTCCCTCTTCCACGCTTCCTATCTCGCGGCGTCCACTCAGTAACATACTTGCTCCATTGCTCATCAGTCGCTCGCACCAACTTACCTACCCAATTCCACTTCCTCTCTTTTACCGCCCCCACATTATCTTTCACTCTAGTCTGCTCTCCCACCCAACTTGCTCTCCTTCGGTCTCTCATTGTTATTCCCATCATTGATCTCTCCATTCTTCTATGTGCAGTCCTTAGCTTTGTTTCCATCGCCTTCGTCAGTTTCCAAGTCTCACACCCGTAGAGTATTGCTGGTAGAAGACCCGGTACATGATTACCTCTATCGCGGTCACCGTGCTAATTGAGTTATATGTTCTCCATTGGCAATGGTATGTGACACAGTTAGCGGCACTGGCGTCAGGGTCGTCAACCCCCACGAAGTCCGGCGCCAGACGATGTTGTTCTTTGTGATGGTGCCACCAGAGTGAAGGCGACGAAAGGAGTTATCACACTTGGCTATTTTTCCTCCAGCATCCGATTAATCGGCGGCACCGCCCACCTCCAGAACTTTTTCCCGCCGTAGAATAACGATTCTGTTTTCTCAACAAAAATTCATTGAATGTCATTTGATATGCTGGAGGGGAATAATTTTCCTCCAGCATATCACATTCCTTCCCGAAAGCTGTGGGATATAAATCTGCTCCAATAATCGGAGGAAAAATAGCCCAGTGTGATAACGTATAAAGAACCCTACTTTGAAACCTTTCGTCAGCCATGATGGACGCTCTCTATCTCGTAGGTTTTCTAGTTAATTTTGTCTTGTTACTTTCTTATTGATAAAATCTACCTGCAATTTTCTAAAGGATATTCAAGTTTCTGATAATAGAAAATATTCGTTAACAGAGCTCCATACATTAGTTTTCACTGTAATGCAGAGGTTCCCAAAATTTTTCGGCTTGTTACCCAATTTAATATGCCGCATTAAGCATGTTACGCCTTTCACAAAACATTGTCAACATTATATATATATATATATATATGGCTAACTTAAGATATTTTCGTTTATATATTGTATTTGAATATTGTGCATCTGTAATGATTTTAATACTTGATTATGATAGGTTTATTTTACAACTTTACATACTAAGTTAACATTAATCCTAACGCTAGG